>NC_064812.1:52353815-52653815 GCF_023721935.1 Panthera uncia | reverse complement strand
TGAAGCATGGATCAAAAGTGCTAGACAGTATCTGGTACTCAATAGTGACTCAAAAACCAGTGTATTATCATTGTTGTTACCTTATTTTTCATCTCAGATTATTGTCAGCTTGAATTATTCAAATGGAACATTATTTTTCCAAATCTGTCCACTTAGAAAAAATTCAACATTGTTAACTCTGCTGTTTACATAAAACTAAAATATCCCCTTTCTGTAGTGAGCATTTTTCTGATTTCTATTCTAATACTTTTGCCAAATCTACATGAAAGAATGTGATATTTAAAGACCCAAACTTCTCCCATTCTAGGATGAACAGATTGTACCTCTCTAGGAGTAAGTCCACACTCGCTGAATAGTGACTACTGACTCGAACTGAAGGAGTGCAAAGTGCATGGAGGCTGCAGCAGGGAGGTGCACACTCCCTAGGACAGACGTCCTGATAAGGGGTGCAGGAGAGCCCAGGCATGCCTCCTGGGCCAGGCTCCTGTCCTCACTCTTGCTTCTTCTGTCACCCTCGTTGCTAGTTTTCTTCTCTCCTGGGCAAGGCAATTATTCACCAAGAAAGTGGTATTAGCTCTTTCTGTCCAAAAGAAAGCATTTGGTTTTTACACTGTTTATAAATTCCTGATATTAATGTGCCAGTGTGATACTTTTTTCACATATCTCTTCTCTCTTGAGTTGGTCAAGGGCAGGGAACACAACTTAGCTCTCCTTCGATCACCAGTTCTCACACAGTATCTGGTACCTGGTGAATGTGCAGTAAACCCTGAATTACAACATCACTTCAGCGCAGTGCTGTGTCTTGTCCAAGTTGGTTGTATGTTGATTGCCGAACCATACCTGAGGGACACTCCATGTCCAACGGTCATAGCGAGTGATGTTTTATTTGAATAGTTCTCAACCAGGTAAAGGAGATAGGAAGAGGTAGGCATGCGGCTTACTTATCTTCCCTGAAAATCTTTGCCTGCTGCTGTTGCATTTTCTTGGGTTTTGTTGGTTGGTTTGAGCACCCAAAGTCTCTAGACTTCATCAAATTGTTGACAGATAATATAATATTAACACCAATATCCCAATGTTATGCTTGCACTTGCTTGTGGAGAATTCCACCCCTTACACAGCCCACACCTGCCCCCAGCCCCAGGTGTTCCAGGGCGTCATCATTGATATCCTGTGTTCTTCTGGTATCTGATGGTTAATCCTTCACCACAAGGCCTCCTGCGCTGGGTTGTACTGCCTACAAGAGTACCTCTGTTACACAAGAACCTAATACCAAAGCCAAGAGCACTGTTTGTGAAGCTCCTATAGCCACCCACCCTTCAGGTATGACAGCAGTGCTGGGGTCCATCTCAGTGGAGGGAATGCTTCTTTCCCATCTCTGTGCAGCAAGCTGTCCCCTGGGTCACTATAGCAAGCTGCTCCTATCCCCAAGCCATACACAGGGCCGCAGGAAAAGAGCTCCCTTGGCCTCTACCGGTGATCCTGTCTGTCCAGTCAAAGCAGCCCAGAGGATTGTTTTTCTATGATTTCCATTGTTTTCGTCAGAATTTCAGTACACCAAACAATAAACAAGCACTCTCTCACTTCTACCAGGGCTCCAAGATCCCCTGTGTATCAATTCAGGCAAATTAAGCCGTGACAGGTCACAAACTCTGTGTCATTCCCTGGACCAAACTATGGCATCCTGCCACCGTTTTAAGATAAAGGGAAACTTGTTTATTCATTTGTTTGATGTAGTGCTATACTTGATTCATAATTGTACACTGAGAACCTCTTTCTGCTTTTGTTATAGTTGTGAGGTGAATATTCAGGAAACATGGCTTCTGGTTCCAGTTCTTCCTGAAACCATCAGGATAATGTAGAAGTGTCTGTTTCCCCATCCACACAGTGATCGGTCCACAGTTTCTAAAATCCCTCCCTGGCCTAACTACATGAGGTTTGGTGCTAATAAAACTGAATATTCTTGGCTCAGTTGGTTAAGCTTCCAACTTTGGCTCAGGCCATGATCTCACGGTTCATGATTTCCAGCCCTGCATCGAGCTCTGTGCTGATGTCTCAGAGCCTGGAGCCTGCTTCGGATTCTGTGCCTCCCTCTCTCTCTCTGTCCCTCCCTCTCTCTCTCTGTCCCTCCCCTGCTCTCACTCTCTCTCTCTCTCTCTCTCTCTCTCAAAAATAAATAAAAACATTTTTAAAAAGTTTAAAAAAAACTGAATATTCTTCTTCATGTTGGCTTGTAGTGTGATGGCGGCACCTACTAGTGTTCCCGGTAAAAATAGTTTGCTAATATATTAGATTGTCAGGTGCTGCTCTACTTCCAAGCCTGTGTATGATTCTTTCATATACGGCTGAGGTATAACTTGTGAGACACACTATGTCCCAACTCGTTTATTAAAAACTGAATTTTTTATCTTTTGACCTTCTTCACCCATTTCTCCCAGTGGATGAAGGGGGCTGAAAGGTAAAAAGAAAAAGAAAGGAACTGCAAACTAACTATAATCCAATGAAATTTTGTTAATTATAAGTTTGATCTAAGTATAAATTTTTATTAGTAACCAAGATAGAGGGGCGCCTGGGTGGCTCAGTCAGTTAAGCCTCTGACTTCGGCTCAGGTCATGATCTTGCAGAGCCTGAGTTCAAGCCCAGTGCCAGGTTCTGTGCTGACAGCTCAGAGCGTGGAGCCTGTTTCTGATTCTGTGTCTCCCTCTCTCTCCACCCCTCCCCTGCTTGTACTCTGTCTCTCTTTCTCTCAAAAAAAAAATTTAAAAAAAATTTTTTTAAATAACCAAGATAGAAAATAGTTCCTTACATACCAATTCTTGTAAGATGGGAAAATACTTTAGTACTTCCAATAGTCCTCATGCAACTGATTTGAAATTGCTGAACACTGCTGATTTTAGACAATTGCTCTGGTGTGCACGAAACTGAAAAACCCTGAAAGGCTGACAAAATAAATGGTTATGTTAGAAAATGCTCACTGACATTAGCATAGAAGTTTATAACAAAATTTTTCTTTACAGAGTTCTTTTTTTTTTAAGTTTATTGATTTGAGAGAGGCAGGGATGGCATGAGTGGAGGAGGGACAGAAAGAGAGGGAGAGAGAATCCCAAGCAGGCTCCATGCTGATAGAACAGACCCCAACACGGGGCTCAAACTCAGAAACCATGAGATCATAACCTGTGCTGAAACCAAGAGTTGGACACTTAACCAACAGAGCCCCCCAGGCGCCCCTCTTTACAGAGTTCTGTTCATATAAGTGGGTGGTGTAATAATGTAGACATTAAATCACAAATTCTGGACATTTAGGAGGCAGCCCAGCTTCGGGGCACTGTGGGTGGCAGGAACCCTGCATGTGCCTGCCCTGCCAACACAATGCCTGAGAGGTGGCGAAGGAGGAGCCCAAGAGGAGGTGGGCGAGGTTGTTGGCTGAACCTACTCCTACAAAAGTGGAAATGAAGCCAAGAAAGGCACCAGGAAAGGATAAATCTTCAGGGAGAAAAGTGCAAACATAAGGGAAAGGGAGAGCAAAGGGAAACAGGCTGAAGTGGCTAACCAAGAAACTAAAGAAGACGTACCTGCAGAAAATGGAGAAACTAAAAATGAGGAGTCCAGCCTCTGATGAAGCAGGAGAGAAAGGATCAAGACTGATTAGTGTCATATCCCATGTCTTATCAGTGGTCCCTGTCTCCTTTCTTGTGCAATCCAGAGGAATATTGTTATCAACTGTTTTGTAAATGCAAGTTTTTTAGTAGCTCCAGAAACATTTTTAAGGAAGAGGTAATCCCACCTCATCCCATTTTTTAAGTGTAAATGCTTTTTTGAAAGAGGTGAAATCATTTGCTGGTTGTTTATTTTTCGGTACAACCAGAAACTGGTAGGAAATTGAATATGGGAGGCTTTGAATATCTTGGGTGTCAACCTAACATTCTGTAGGTGGGCAATTCTTATATCCTATAACACCAAGCATACTTAATGGCAATTTGGAGTCAGTTGTTCATTTAACATGTCTTGAACATTTTTTTAAATTTATTTACTTAAATTCAAGTAAGTTAATATGCAGTGTAGTATTAGTTTCAGGAGTAGAACCCAGTGATTCATCGCTTACATACAACACCCAGTGCTCATCCCAACAAGTGCCTTCCTTAATGCCCGTCACCTATTTAGCCCTTTAACCACCCATTTAACCCCCACCCACCTCCCCTCCAGCAACCCTCAGTTTGTCCTCTGTATTTAAAAGTCTCTTATGTTTTGCCTCCCTCTCTGTTTTTATCTTATTTTTCTTTCCCTCCCCCTATGTTTATCTGTTGTGTTTCTTAAGTTCCACATGTGAGTGAAATTATATGATATTTGTCTTTCTCTGACTGACTTATTTTGCTTAGCATAATACATTCTAGTTCCATCCATGTTGTTGCACATGGCAAAATTTCATTCTTTTTTGATCAAGTAATATTCCATTGTGTATATATATATATATATCACATCTTCTTTATCCACTCATCAACCAATGGACATTTGGGCTTTTTCCATAGTTTGGCTATTGTTGATAGTGCTGCTATAAGCATTGGGGGACATGTGCCCCTTTAAATCAACATTTTTATATCCTTTAAATAAATACCTAGTAGTGCAATTGCTGGGTCATACGTAGTTCTATTTTTAATTTTTTGAGGAACCTCCACTCTGTTTTCCAGAGCAGCTGCACCAGTTTGCATTCCCACCAACAGTGTAAAAGAGTTCCCTTTCTCCACATCCTCCCCAATATCTGTTGTTTCCTGAGTTGTTAATTTTAACCATTCTGACAGGTATGAGGTGGTATCTCACTATGGTTTGGATTTGTCTTTCTCTGATGATGAGTGATTTTGGACACCTTTTCATGTGTCTATTAGCCATCTGGATGTCTTCTTTGGAGAAGTGTCTATTCATGGCTTCTCCCCATTTCTTTACTGGATTATTGGTTTTGGGGGGTGTTGAGTTTGATAACTTTTTATACATTTTGGATACTAACACTTTATCCAGTATGTCATTTGCAAGTATCTTCTCTCATTCCGTCAAACTGCCTTTTAGTTTTGTTGACTGTTTCCTTTGCAGTGCAGAAGCTTTTTATCTTGATGAGGTCTCAATAGTTCATTTTGCTTTTATTTCCTTTGCCTCTGGAGACGTGTCTAATAAGTTGCTTGGCCTTGATCAAAGAGGTTGCTGCCTATTTTCTCCTCTAGGATTTTGATGGGTTTTTTGTCTCACATTTACGTCTTTCATCCATTTTGAATTTATTTTTGTGTATGGTTAAGAAAGTGGTCCAGTTTCATTCTTCTGCATGTAGCTGTCCAGTTTTCCCAGCACCGTTTGCTGAAAAGACTATCTTTTTTTCCATTAGATACTCTTTTCTGCTTTGTCAAAAATTAGTTGGCCCTACATTTGTGGGTACATTTCTGGGTTCTCTATTCTGTTCCATTGATCAATGTATCTGTTTTTGTACAAGCACCATACTGTCTTGATGATTATAGTTTTGTAATACAGCTTGAAGTCTGGAATTGTGATTCCTCAAGCTTTGGTTTTCTTTTCCAACATTACCTTGGATATTTGGGGTCTTTTCTTCTTCCATACAAATTTTAAAATTGTCTGTTCTAGCTCTGTGAAGAATGCTGGTGTTATTTTGATAGGTGTTGCATTGAATGTGCAGATAGCTTTAGCAATATTTGTTCTTCTAATCCATGAGCATGGAATGTTTTTCCATTTCTTTGTGTCTTCTTCAATTTCTTTCATAAGTTTCTATATTTTTCAGCATACAGATCCTTTACCTCTTTGGTTAGGTTTATTACTAGGTATCTTAGGGGTTTGGGCGTAATTGTAAATGAGATCAATTCCTTGGTTTCTCTCTCTGTTGCTCCATTATCGTGATATGCAACCGATTTCTGTACATTGCTTTTATATCCTGCAACTTTGCTGAATTCACCTGTCAGTTCCAGCAGTTTTTTGGTGGAGTCTTTCAGGTTTTACACATACAGTATCCTGTCATCTGCCAAGAATGAAACCAATGAATGTGATACACGACATTAATAAAAGAAAGGATAAGAACCATATGATCCTCTCAATAGATGCAGAAAAAGCATTTGACAAAATACAGCATCCTTTCTTGGCAAAAACCCTCAAGAAAGTAGGGAATAGAAGGAACATACATCAACAACATAAAGGCCATATGTGAAAGGCCCACAGCTAATACCATCCCCAATGAGGAAAAACTAAGAGCTTTCCCTCTAAGGTCAGGAATACAACAGAGATGCCCACTCTCACCACGGTTGTTCAACATAGTACTAGAAGTCCTAGCCTCAGAAATCAGAAAATAAAGAGAAATAAAAGGCATAAAAATTGGCAAAGAAGAAGTCAAACTTCCACTCTTGGCAAATGACATGTGTTGAACATTTTAAAGTACTTCTATTCCGATGTTGTTTTTGGTAGAATTGTTTCCTAAAAAAGACCACTCCTTGATCTTGGTTCTCCCTGTGAGAATTTTGTATACTCTGTAACATCTTGGCTGTGGTAATCCAGTTTTCCTAGTAACTTTGTTAATGTGCTGTGCAAGATTGAAAATGTGAGTATGTAGTGTATATACTATTAAATTGTTAATTGATGGCATTTAACAATGTAACAGCGCATTAGCCTTGAAGATATGGGTACTTGATATACTGTTAAAGAAAATTTGCCTCCAAATTTTAAACAGGACATCATAGAATAACTTTTAGAAAAGAATCACAACTACATGATTTTTTAGATTATCGGTACATATGTTAAGAATTGTGTACAAATTGAAATGTCTGTACTGATCAACCAACAAACACTCAATTATGAAAGAAAAAATCCTGAGCATTTAGGACAAAATTCTTTCTAAATACAAATCATTATATACTATAATAAGTTAAATCTGAAATCTGAATCATCCCAAAGAGCCTCCAATGCAACTTGATTGTAAACTCTAACAAGGCATAGATTTTTGTGTTTTGTTTTCTGATGTATCTCCAGGCCCTATAAAAAGGGTTTTTTTAGTAAATTAATATTATTTTCCCTATTAGGGCAGGTCATGTTGAATATAAAGGGTTAACATAGTATGTCAAATGAGAAAAAAAAATCAATATGAGGTGACTTTGATTATATTATAGGAACCCTGAATATCACTCTGGTTTCCTATAGCTGCCAATACCAAAGTACCATAGAATACAGGTATACAAAGCTGGGAAACCAAAATTGCCAACATTTGTGCGTAGGCTCTCTTGTATTAGCAGTCATAACATTTTACTTTGGAGTTTTATTTAAACAGCCTCAGCAGTCTGTATCACAATTTGGGAGTGCTTAAGAGTTGGAGGCTGAGTTTGTTTGTACTCTCTCATATGTCCGAGTGCAGATAACATTGTTCACGGCACTTTCCTAGAAGACAAAGGATGAGATATATCAGTATTGTTGGTGAAACTGACTTTTAGAACCATGCAAACTAAGTACTATCCATAGGAGTTTTGAAAAGAGATCTACATAGAGAACAATAGATACCAACTGTTAGCTGATTTTGCCACATGTGTGGGTGTATGTGTGTGTGGGGGGGGGGTGGGGATGACAAATCATATATTAAATAGGGTATGTGCGGTATATACATATATATTGTAAATATGTAATGTATGTGTATATATATAAACAATACATATACTATAGAAACTTCAGTCTTTATTCAAACATTTTAAATGCCTACATTGAAGCGTTTTTGCGATTTCACATAACCCTACATTTTCAAATAATGACATTGTTACATTGATGTAGTATTTTATGGTTTTTAGAGCACTAATGTATACATAATGGCATTTAATTCTCTCAAAGAAACCATGAAGACATTTCTACATTTTTTTAAGACAAGTGAACTGAATTTGGAAAAGATAAATGACTCATCCAAAGTCATGTAAGTACTGAATGGCAGAGATGGAAATGTACATTTTAGATTCTGAATCTAATATTCTTCCTAATGAACTAAAAACCCATCTGTTTGGTGTTTATGCCATTATAAGGGGCAATAAAATCAAGTATCCTTAGTCCTCTACTTACTACTTTGTAAGGAAAATGTACTCTTCATTGTGGAAAGAAAAAATATCCTTATGTGAAGAAATGAAGATAGGTTTGTTTGTTTGTTTGTTTGTTTTTTACCTCCACACAATTCTTGCATATTCCCTTAGAACTATTTCATATTATGTCCAAAATGGCTTTTTTATTCATTTTTGTGGAATTGGCAGTTTGGGAAGAAGAATCATTGGCATATGTCCCTCCACTGTGTAGGGAGAAAGATGAACTGAGAAGCCATCCTCAGAGAGAGAAGGGTGGACTTAAAAAAGTATACTTGGGAATGAAGCCAACCTGGGTTTTAATCCCAGCACCACCATGTTTTTCTAGCTGAATATCCTTAGGTGAAGTCAGTGGCTGAATCTCAGTTTTCCCACCTGGTAAATGGACTAACAAGTCTTACCTCACAGGATTATTGTGAGGAGTGGATAAATAATATATGAAAACATGCAGACACAACAACCACAGAAATGTTAGTTTTTAATTGTGTCAACTCATCCATACACCAAGTAGATACCACTTAAGCTTTGCATTAGTTTAAATTTCCTTTCCACGTGTTTGGTGTTAAACTGGAAAACAGTGAGAAATTAATCCATCCTAGTATGGAGTGAAGGATTAACAACAACTCGAAATCCTTGCTGAAATCTTTATTGCACAAGTGCATGCTTGTTTTGGTTTATGACAAGTCAAAGAAGTAGGCAACACATTTTTTTATGTTCTTTCGTTTTCTTAGTTCCTCAATCCATGCACATTTTATACGATTTATGATCATACATTTATCTGCCAATGTTTTCCCGCATTCTTACAAAGCAAGAGAAAAAGAAAAATCACATTTACTTCCATCATTTTAGAACAAGACATCTGAGTGATTTTATATAGAGGTGTTACAGATGGTGAAAAAAATAATGACAAACAGCTCACTCACCACCACCATTTTCCCATCCACCACCTTTCTCTTTATGGTGGTCTCTTTGCCATTCCAGTCCTGAACTTGAATCAGAGAGTCATTATCTAAGTTTACCACACTCTGGAAAACAGACAAAACCAAATTCAGCTCAGATTGTCACATGTGAACACTAAAATTCTATGAAGTACCAAATTCTTTTCAGCTTTTGTGATGCTCTCAGGTAGTTTTAGAGTGGTGTTTATAGTTTCATGTATATTTTAAGACTTTGCCAACACTAAATTTGTTGGCTGATTCTTCTCGGGGTGGGGGGGCGGGGGGAGGAGGCTTTATAAGAGTAAAAATATAATATTGTCTTGAATAATAATTAAAACTTTCTTCTCCCTGAGAAATAAGAGGGGTAGATACCCTGTTTCCTGTCCCCTCACCACCACACACACAGAAGATTCTTCAACCCCACAACAATGGTGAATATGTACTATAAATTAGAAAGCAATTCCCATTGTGATAAGTCATGAGGGCATGTGGTTAATCTGTCACTGTGGCATAACCTCACCTATACTGGCTAATACACATTTTATTCATTGTGACTTTATGCTTGGTAGGAAACTGCTACAAAGTAGAAAGGCAGAACTTTGTTTCTGAGAGAAGAATCTAAGGAAATAATTCTCAAAATAGGTCAGCTAAGCATCTGCATCAGAATTGTTGTTAGAAATACAGTTTTCAGGTGCCTACACCAGATATCAGAGCCTGTGAGGATGGGACCTACAAAGAGGCATTTCTCATAAGCATCACAGGAGATTTGTATGCATATTAAAATTTAAGATCCTTAGACCTAGATTTTAGCCCAAGTTGATCTAATACAGACTTTAGATGTGTTTGCTATAATTCGTGATTTACTTAGAATGATTTTGAATTAGCATTCTTATGAAATTTATCTAAAAGAGTGTTGAAGGCCTCACCTTGGTTTTATGGCCACCTGGTGTATTTTCCTCAAACTCTTCTCCCAGTTTAAAGGAGATCTCGTTATTTTTAAAGATGCTTCTGGTTTTTATAGTGATCAGACCTTCCTGTGTACTGATGGTCACTGTGGGTTTTGCCAGACAGCCAAGTTTCCTTCTGGCTCTTCCTATTCCTAGGAATCAGATAAAAGGACACTATGGTTAAATCCGTCACTGGCTTTGGAAACTCATGTTAGCTGTATAATTCTTTACTAACTAGGTTTGTGAGTTAAACAGATTAAATGCAGCATGAATTCAAGTATCTGAAGCAAGTAGCACCGTTATAAGTTAAAATAGATTATATTTTGCAGAATAAAATTAGTCTCTAGTTTTGGCTGGTGGTCGTCATTTTTCTTTAGTCCTGTAGTTACTGGTCTTGTTGGTTCATGAAGAACCTCTTCGAAAATTTGATTAAAGCTATGAACCATCTCCCTATTTTAAAATGTACTCATTTATACAGACAAAATCCTTTGGCATGAATTATTCAACATCTTTATCTCTTCACTTACATTCTTAAATTTTTTTTTTCAACGTTTTTTTTTTTTTTTATTCATTCCTGGGACAGAGAGAGACAGAGCATGAACGGGGTAGGGGCAGAGAGAGAGGGAGACACAGAATCGGAAACAGGCTCCAGGCTCCAAGCCATCAGCCCAGAGCCTGACGCCGGGCTCGAACTCACGGACCGCGAGATCGTGACCTGGCTGAAGCCGGACGCTTAACCGACTGCGCCACCCAGGCGCCCCTCTTCACTTACATTCTTATATGTACACATATATAGAGTCTGTTTTCTTCCATTACATATTTTGTATTATGCTAAAATACATATAAAATTTACCATTTTCACCATTTTAAAGTGTACAGTTAAGTGGCATTAAGTAAATGTTATACAACCACCACCACTATATATAGGATTTTTAAAAATATAAATCCTCTAGTCTAACAATTATTATTCCACTTACTTTTTCCCCTATCTCTATATCCTGGAGATTTTCTGTGTCAGTCCATATAGGTATAAATTTTTGTTATTGTTACATAATACATAATACTTTATAGAAACACCGTAATATGCCTCATGAACCCATAATGTGAAACACAACAAGTTGTGATATATTAGATAATTATTCCCGAAGATATTCACACCCTAATCCCTGGAACCTGTGCATCACTTTATGTGCTAAAGGGGACTTTGTGGATATGGTTAACTCAAGGATCTCAAAATCAGGAGTTTATCTTGGATCATCCATGTGGAGCCTAAAGATAATCACAATTTCGTCATAAGAAACTTTCCTTATAAGAAAAGGAAAAGAGATGTTAGACTCTAGAAGAGAAGAAGACAATGTGACAATGGTGGCTGGACACTAAGGAGGGCCAGCAGCCACCTGAAACTAGAAAACAAGATCTATTCTGAAGATCCTGTAAAGATTTGGAGCAAATGCTTGCGAAATGATCATTTTTTAAAATAATTATGACCGTTTGCTTTAAATTATTTATGCAAATAATTTGCCATTTAGCATATGGCACATGTATGTTTTATCTGTGTAAATCCATGGTAAATTACGTGAGGACAGGAGTCTGCCGATTATAAACTAATGTTGCATAGAACTGCATCTAGGTTCTGAACCAATGCCGATTGTTTCTATGTGATTGCTTTTATATTTCTATTGGAGGGAGGGGCCCAAGATTAATCTGATATCATACAAAGCGAGTGTCTGTGTTATCAAGTCTCCCATTTTTCCTGGCTACAATATAAAAGTAAAAACGGCTCACCCAGCTCTTTCAGATATTCTTCAAAATTTTCGCAAGAAATGGATTTCCATGTTCCTTGGAGCTGATCAACCATTCTGTCTAAGTTGATCGTAAGGAAAAATAACATCATTAGGATGAGTATGTTGTTTTTCCCTGAAATAGTGTTAGAACTTGTTTTTCATACAATTTTGGTGGATAGCACAGAAAAGTCAGGGGAAAATATTAGGAACTCTAGTCCTTGTTATCTTTCCTGAATACAATACAAAGCAGGAAAGCTCTCTCAAATGTAAACTGGTCAAGATGAAAATGAAAACAATTTTTGGCAGGACCAGATATAATTTTCCATCTCTAATTTAGGATTAAAAATAGGTTTACAAATTCTAGTTCCTTCCCTAGGAACTGCCACAAACACACATATACCAGTGCGTAAGGGGTGGAACTAGGCAGCTATGTTTATGCCATGGAATCCCTCTACTGCAGGTCTTTGTCTCTCTTTCTCTGGCAAAGGGTGATCTAGAATAAGCCCATTTCACTTGTTGGGATGAGCACTGGGTGCTGTATAGAAACCAATTTGTCAATAAATTATATTTAAAAAATAGAATAAGCCCATTTTGCAGCCGTTTAGAGATCTTATCACATTCTCATTCTTTGATATTTTGAACTAAAAACCAGAAAGACTTCATAGATGGTATTTGACATTTGAACTAAAAAGTTAAATTTAGTGAGGGCTAGAACAATCATTTTAAGCCATGAACATATTGAGCAAGAGAATGGGACATAGAAAAAAAGGAAAGAAAGAGATTGTGTTCACACACACACACACACACACATAGCCTTGTTACTGATGCTTTTCCAGATGCCAGTTCAATTTTCCATGAGCTTAGAGAGTCATCATTGCCATGAGAACACAAATATCTTCTTAGTAAATCCCCCTTAATTTAGGCTAGGTTTTACTCCTTTCAGTCTTGACTGAAACACTCTGATGTCCTCTGATATCTGTAAGGAATCAGAACAGAGGATAAGGGATATAATAGCAAATACACCAACTAGAGAAGAGGAGACTCCAAAGGTTAAAAGACAAGCACAGCCTTACACATGCCATCAGCCCTGAGAACACCGTTATTAATTCTAGGCAATGCTTGATGTCCACATGCTAACACAGAATTAGTAAGAAAAAGTGAAATTATAAAAAATTTTTAAGACAGAAAAGGAGAATAGCATTTTATAACAATTCCAATTAAAATATTAAATATCCAATATCTATAAATATCTGTTAAAGCACTTTCCCAGGTCAATGGTCTTACTGATAATTATTCAACTAACAGTTATGGAGCACCCAGTATTATATACCTAATATGAGCTAAACAATTTTGCATACACCATTGATTTAATGTCCCAACGATGGTTGAAAAAGATACCATAGTTTGTTTTCCTTTCTTGTGTTAAGGAGTTTACTATTATAATTTTTTTTACGTTAATGTGTACAATTTATATTTATCCCCACTCAGTTGAATAGCATGAGACCAAGGCCAGGAAATGACTTACCATTGAAGGTACTAAAGATACTAAAATTAAGCACTGAAGTTATTAAAATTCCTAGGATTTTTTTAAAGAAAATGTCAAATATGTTGTTTCATGAGTTTGATGCACACTGATCCTCTAACACAAGGAAAATCACCTATTGGAAATCATCTCCTTGATGATTGGGAGCTCATATTGGGAGCTCAGTATAGGTCTCTATTGCTGGCAGGTTAGACTTTCAGAAAAGTGTCAGTAAATAGAGTCCATGTATGGCCTCTGTCTCTGCCCCTGTGGTTCTCTGTTCATGTGCTCATCATGCCAATTCAAAGACAGCTAAGGTGCATTAGCCTGGTCATGTGTCTACTTGGTTGTTCGCTGCCTATTCTGTGAGAGATGCTTTCTGGTGTCCATTAATATGTGAGTCAAAAATCTTCACACCTTATGCCCGTTCCCTTAAATACATCCACATTCCTTGATGCTTCAATTTTTCAGTCCTGTCCTTCCAGACCTGCAACCAACCCATTAAACTATTCCCTCTACTCATGAGTATGTCTTCATTCTCACCTCAGGCCACTGCTCCATCCACACAGAATGAGTAACAGGCACACCACTCTGAGCTTTGTCCATTGGGACCATTTTTCCTCACCACTATTTTCAAGTCCCCTCCCACTCTGAGTGTAATTAAACCACTGCCCGTTTTGGTTTTCAACCACACAGTAAACCAACCTGCCCATAAAACTTGTTCAAGCTCTTCCTATTCCATAAGCTGGTTAGATGAGCCCCCACATAGTGTAGGAATGATCTGAGGGACGGGTGCTGGTACACCCGTGGTGGGTGATATGAGGATCTGAGTCACCTGCTCATGCAGTTAACTCATATCTTCTGGTCTTGCTTAGCCTTGATCCCACAATTTCAATCTTGTTTTGGAATGTTGCTGGGCCTGCCTGAGTCTATGACTCTGTGGGTCTGACAGAACCTAGCTCATAATGGACAGTTCCAGACACATGGTTACTTGGTTTCTTACAATCAAGAATTCTGCCTCTGCTAGGCTCCGGTGACACACCGGAACACAGGTGATACACATGACACACAGGGACTCTTTTCAAAAAGCTTGTAAGTTTCAGAGCAGCTGGGTGGCTCAGTTGGTTAAGCATCGGACTCTTGATTTCAGATCAGGTCATGATCTCACGGTCATGAGATCAAGTCCACGTGGGGCTCCGCACTAAGTATAGAGCCTGCTTGAGATTCTCTCTCTCACTCTGCCCTTCCCCGGCTTTTGCGCCCCCCCCCCAAAAGAAAAAAAATAAAGCATATAAGTTTCTGTTGCAGACGGCATTGTCTTGCTCCGAAACCCCAGAGGTCTGTTTTGTGATGCCACACTGCATATTTTCTCGTCACTAATCCTCTGCTGGCCTAGGGTTTGCCAGATCATACGATCCAAGGAGCAGGGCTGCTTGTACTGCAATTCTGACTTTCTGCTCCAGTTCTCATTCAAAGCAGGGAGCTATTCCTGTCACTCAATATATGAGCTGGAGCACATTCCTAGATGTGGAATATGTTGCACCAGAAGCCAAAGGAATTTTGTTTCCTTCTTTCTGGTACAAAGGCAAGATGCAGCAATTTGTCTTTTGGAAGAGTTATCCTCACTTGGCCTGACCCAGCTGGATCCCTAAACACTTTACAACGGTGGAAGTTCACTCAGTTGCCATCAAATTAAACTCCTATACACTGTAACACATATGTCTTACCAATGTCTCCGAGTGCTAGCCATTCTTGCTCATTCACCTTATCAACAGGATGTGTAGGACATCCAGACGGCTCAGATCTCATCTGATCATATTATAACAACAGAAGTTAACGTAGGCCCCAAACAAACCTGTAAATGTATATTGTTCCATGTAAATACAAACAGTTTCTGTTCCTTTCTCTGATTTTTCCTGATTGGGATCAAAAAGAATGTCATACAGTATACCCGAGGCCATATTAATCTGCACCAGCGAAGATAACACATCTAGCATAGTAGCCATAATTGGGGTTATTATTTGAGTTTGCAGTAGCCTACAGTCATTCTCTGAGATTCATTTGGTTTCTGCAAAGGTCAGACTGGTGAATTAAATGGAGCTATGATATGGACCACCTCCCGCTTCATTCTTAAGATCATTTAGAGTAGCATTAATTTCTGCCACACACCCCCCCATCATCACCACCAAATACAGTGGTGTTTGGTTCACCATCTTATCCAGGACTGGCAAGGGAATGGGAGATAGAGGGAATGGGACTGTAGAGGTACAGTTTCAGAAGCTTCCACTTCACCTTCTCCACTATGATAGGTCTCATTTGGTTTGAATGAATTCAAGGTGGGTTTCCTTCAACAGCCAAATGTGTCAATTCCAATCATATATTTGGGGACCAGGGACTTGACCCCTGGATGGGTCTACAAACCTCCTGAGCCTTTGAGAGCCAGACTTAGGCAGGATTGTTTATTTCAGATCCTGACCCCTCAATGCCTCCACTGTACCATGACATTTCGAAACCCTATAAATCAATGTTAATTCAGACAGAATACCCTCAGAATATTTGGATAGTCCTCTTTCCACAGTGTGAATTTTCTCAAGTAAATATCTTAGGTCTCTTTTGAGGATAATGGGGGAAACTAACACTGTATGTTTTTGCCGTGGCATTTCAAAGTCTTCCTCCTGTGGACTTGGCCACCTCTTTAGCTATTGGTTTCAGGGTCTACAAACTTGCTAAATTCGAGGATCTGGGCAAAAAGATAAAGACTTTCTATTGAGGCAACCACCCTCTATCTGTTATTCATATGCCTTCTTTTTGTTGATGTATTAAGCAGCACCCTAATTGGCTATTCATCTATTTTGCCTTTAGAGACACAAGGTTCCATTAATCATCTCCACATCTCCCTCCAGGTCAAGCCCCCTTGGCTGCCCTTCAATTCTGCCTATTGCTATGATAATAGAAACCCCCTGGCTTCTGGCAATAAAGTGCTGTCACCTGCCCCTTGTTGCTTCAGAGTCTCATCATTGCCATTGCTATCAATGAACCAACTGATAGAAATAGAAGAGAGAGAGAGGGAGAGACACAGAGAGAGAGAGAGTTGATAGATGATAGATATAGATCTCTGTTCTCTTTCTATAGAAAGGTAATGTGGCTATATTGATCCGTAACAGAAGTACAGATCTTGTACTTGTAACTTTCCTACAGAAAAAGAGGAGAGCCTCACCATACAAGAGTCTCCAGTGTTTTGACATATTGAACTTTCATTACTTCAGCTAAACAATTTGAAGTGTAATAGAGCTGGACAAGTCCTAGTGGGCACTACGCAGAGATTGACATGCTAGGAAAACCCAGGCCTTCCTCATTTGCTATTCATTGAATAAACATTTGAGTGCCTACTAAACACAAGACCCCCATGCTAGGCTCTGGTATATAATGGGGAATGAAAGAGACTTCCAAAATGTTTCCAACATTATGAGAGAGAATCTGAAATTGTGCTAAATTCCCCAGTATTTCCATATGGATATATATCTGTATAGTAGAAACATAGAGAACTAGTTGGTATTTTAGACCAGAGGTCAGCAAAGCCTGATCTGTGTACTAATTCCAGCCACTACCTGTAGATAAAGTATTATTGGGACACAATCGCACTTATTCCTTTGAATATTATCTAAGGCTGTTTTCGTGCTGCAGTAGCAGAGCTGAGTAGTTGAGACAGATACCACATGGCCCACAAAGCCTAAAATGTTTATTCTCTGGCCCTTTACAGAACAATGTTTGCCAGCCCCCATTTTAGAGTCTCAAGTTGATTATTTAAAACTCAAGATCATAACAACTGTTGTCGGTAGGCCTCCTTTGCTTGGGACACAAAAGTGGCAGATAACATTTTTTGTCCATAGCTTTCTCATTAAGAAGAGACATTTTTATAATTATGTCATGGATAAGGCCAACAGAAAATGTAATTTAAGAAGCTAAGTAAGCTCTGGCATTTCATAAAAGTCATATGAGAGAGAGATTGTTATCAGTCAAATATAGACGAAATATTTTGAAAGTTGCTGCGAGTGCTGCAAGGCAGAAAGACACAAGCATTAAATTGACTAGGAAAGAAACAGGGTAAAAGAGCTGTCCTGCTGTCTGCCTTTTCCTGAGTCTAACCTCCAGTTGTCTAATGGTCCTGTTTTCACTTTTTGTTAAAATGTTTATTTATTTTAGAGAGAGAGAGAGAGAGAGAAAACGCATGGGGGAGGGAGAGAGAGAGGGAGACAGAATCTGAAGCAGGCTGTGCACTGTCAGCACAAAGCCCCAATATGGGGCTTGAACCCAGGAACCGTGAGATCACGACCTGACCGAAGTAGGACGCTCAACTGCCTGAGCCACCCAGGCACCCCTAATGGTCCTGTTAAACCCCAAAGCTTTCTTCACAAGCAGCCGTGACTCTCCCACCCTTTTAGTGGCCTTGGTAATGTTAAGCTTTCAGGGTTTGCATGCAGTTCTAATGCACTTAGATTAAAACCATGCTGTAAGAAAAATATCTGTAATGACTTTTTAAAGGAAAATGTATTGGAAATAGGGGAAATCCACTACAAAACTTTAGGTGTAGTGATAAACAGAAAACAGTGATCTAAAGAGTTGCTTCTCTTCTTATATTGGTTGGACTTTGTAGGGTGTTCATGCACTTGGGAAGAGCACAGCTCTCCTTGGCCACCTGCTCCGTGTGTGCGAGTCAAGGACAATGGGGAAAGGCTGGCAACTTGGCCATCTGTGAGGCTCAGCACGTTTCTGCATTACCTCCACTGTTCACACGAGCAGCTGGAGGTGAGCAGCAAACAGCAAGCTGGGACTGCGTGACTGGCTGAGGCACACGGACACCCTCAAGCAATCTCGTGGCATGTGCCCCATACCGATGTTCTTCATGCACTTCTTTAATATTTTCCACTAGGAAGCATAGTGGGTTGAATGGTGTCCCCCCCCAAAGATATGTCCAAGTTCTAACCCCTGGCACTTATGAACATGGCCTTGTTTGAAAATAGGGTCTTTGCAGATGTAATTGAATTAAGGATCTCAAAATGAGATCATTTTGGATTTAGGGTGTGCCCTAATGGATTTAGGGTGTGCCCTGAATCCAATGACACATAGGGAAGGAGAGAGAGATTTGAAACACAGAGACAGAGGAAAAGGCCATGAGCAGACTGACCAAGACAGAAACTGGAGGGCAGCCGGAAGCCAAGGAATAAATACCAAGTTCAGCCAGCGGCCACTTAAGAGAAAAGCATGGAATGGATTCTTCTTCAGAGCCTCCAGAAGGCTGCCAACACCTTCATTTCATACCTCTGGCCTTCAACACTATAAGATACTAATAAAAATAAATCATAAATTTCTGTCATTTTAAGCTACCAAGTTGTGATCATTTGTTATGGCAGCTCTACAAAACTACTAAACGAAGAAACTCATTTTAAAAAATCTTAGGCCTTTCTATGTTTAAAAGAAGGAGTTTATTTCATTATGTAAAATAACATTTCAACTTATTAAGAATTGTCTTTATTTCACTGGATTCTTTTTCTTGGTCACTTAAAAGTTATCATATTTACCAAGGATAGAGGTAACTTTTATACATAATAATAACAGTAATAATTATGATAATATAATAAAAGGCTGAATTATAATGGATAAATAATAGTATAATTATATAATAAAATTATGTAAATTAATTTTTTTTCAGAAGTTCATGTGAGAAAAACACTTCCTTTGTTCCTCTAGCTTGATATCCTCTCCTCTTCTCCTACCATTTTTCTTTAGAATCATACAATTTCTTTTAGGTGAATACTGAAGGATTTAAGATTTTGATGATAAAATAAATTATTTGATGCTGGTAAATAGCACCCTGTTATGCTTTATTCTGTTTCAGAATTTCAGCAGATTGCTAACTTTAGGCTGGTCTTAGGGTTGAGTGCTGTCTGCTTCTGAGCAATCATGTGCTTCAGACCAATCAAAATAACAAAGATTTCCTAGAGGGATGAGTAAGACTGCAAGGTCAAAGCCAGGCAGGCTGAGGGCTTGTGATTCAGATCCTGCTGGGTTCCCAGGCTCTCCTGCCCTTCTTTTCCCACAGTTACAGCTGTTTGAACACCACCTGCTGCCTTAGCATTGTCCTGAGGCCACCACAGTTACACATTCACCACATTCTTATAAAGTAGCATTAACTCCAGTGGTTGCCAAGCTTGACTTGCATTTGTAAAACTGCCAACTCGTGTCGGCACCCTAGATTTCTCAACCAGAATTGCCAAGGACCAGACCTAGCAATATGGATTTTTAGAATGTCTCCCAGGTGATTCTACTTCTAAGGTTCAGTAAGGATGGGCAAAGGTACTAGACCAGTAGTTCTCAAAGTATGATTCCTGAACCAGCAATATCACCATCATTTGGAAACTGGTTAGAAATGCAAATTCTTGTACTCCTTCCATGCAAGGCTTGCTGAATCAGATACTCTGGGAAAAGAGCCTAGTAACCTGTGTTTTAATAAGCCTTACAGGTGATTCTCATGTGTGCTTGAGTGTGAGAACCATGGCCCACACTTACACTTACTTCCAAAGAATAGAGTATGGAACAGAAGAAAGAGTGATTTTAGAAGTTTGGTGGACACCAAGTTTTAAGATCATACTTGATATCTTAACCAAGTTAAGTCATACTGACGTCATGTGCCCCCTGACATGACCCAGTGAGAAGACACTTCATCTCTGTGGGTTTCTTTCTAAACACCCATAACCCAAATCTAATCATGAGAAAGCAAGAGACATGTGAAGACAAGATTGAGGGACATTCTTCAAAATCACAAGGTTTGAATAACAAGGAAAAACTGTGAAACCATTGCAGATTGGAGGAAACTAAGGAGACAAGATGGCTCAATGCAATGAGATCCCGACTTGGATCCTAGAACAGAAAAAAAGCCATCAGTGGAAGCACTGGAGAAGTCTGAACAGTCTACGGTTTAGTGGCCATATCATAACAACTTTCATTTCTTAATTTTGACAAAGGTATACCATAATATAAGATGTTAATATTAGGGGGAGTTGGATGAATGGTATATAGGAACTCTCTGTACTGTATCTGCAACTTCTCTGTAAATCTAAAATTATTCCAAAAAAATTTTAATGTAAAAATAAATTTTAAAAAACAAAAATAAAGTACTGGCCACATATCAACACACCTGAATCACCTGAAAGTTTGTTAGTAATGCAGATTATCAGAACCCACACCAAATCTGCTGAATCAGAACCTGCATTTTTTCAAGAGATCCTTAGGTGAATTGTTTAATGTCCAAAAAAATTTGAAAATTTTACCACAAGCTTGATCTTTACAACAAGCCTGAGATTTAGCATCAGGTCAATCTTGTCCAGGCTTGAGACATACACCAGTTTTGATTAAGCAAAACTTATTCTTAAGACCCCAAGCTAAGTTGTCAACTAAATTCAGATGGCTCAGCTTCTGTGTCCCTCTTTAGGGCTCAGTCCTAACATAGTAACACCTTCAAAAAAGTAAGCACCCTATCTTGTGTTTGTGAGACATTTTCTTCCTTAAAAGACAGGAGTCTTGCCTTTGATCCCTAACTCTATCCCTGGGCCCCTGCCACCTTCCACAGACTTCTCTCTTGCTGAAAGTCAACTTGTCTGGCATTTTAAGTACTGCCTCCTACAAGCCTCCTGTGACATCTTTCCATGCACCTCCCATGGTGACTAGTGCTGGGATTTGTACCTGTTGTCACTATAAACTCAAATGCTGTACGCATTTGCCACATTCAACCATGCCTGGAAATATCTAGAGATAGAATGGCATGTGGAGAACTTGCTTTTCTAACAGCTCAACAAAAAGGACAGGACTTCCAGAGACCCTAATGTTAAAAAAAAAAAGAAAAAAGTTCAACAGGATCTGTGATCAGAGGTGATAGGTAGGAGACACTAGAGGCCTAGGAATAAAACTAGGATGGTAAACAATTTCCTCTGTGCCAGGCTTTTTACTTTTGTGTCATTGAAGTATCAGAAACAAGAATCTACCGATTGTATAAAGACAGTTTCTTGATGGGGTATTATTAACAAAATCCAGTTAGAATGGTGAAAATGGACAGTTCCCCAGACATGTTGACATTGATCTTCTTGTCTTGAGGAAAAAGATTAAAGTGAATTGCTAAAGGCTAAAAGTCGGGAGAAATTACTCCTTGAAAATGTGACTGGCCCAGTCTGCCATAAGGGAAACCAGAGCTTCTTGCTGTTTTGGAGGGAAACACAAGGCACTCACCTTGATGCATCGTGGCAAGTGTCATCCTCAGGAAACATCGTCTGAATTGGACCGTGGCACGTGGATTTTTTCAGGGAAGCGGTACGTCAGCACCCAAATCATTTGAGAGCAGCTGAGACAAGCCTGTAATGACCTGAAAGTTAGAACCAACCTGGTGAGCGGGGTGTGGGGAGAAGTTTATGGGATTCCATGCCTCCTCACTGAGCCGTAAAAGAGCTCTGGATGGGGCTAGATGCTCCCACAAGTCTACAGGTGGCAGGTAAGTCATGGATTACTAATATGCAATTCTCTGGGCATGCTGACTGTGCCCAAGTTGCAATAACCTGGAAATCTGCATTTGAGCCAACACACCGTACTCCACAAATGCACCCATTTCTAATGTTTTTGTGTGTCTTATTTCTTTTAATCTTCACTTTTGAAAAACTCTAATTTTGTTGCTGATGAAGTAAGAAGAGATTTTCCCACGTTGTGATCAGGACAGACAGGAGATTATGGTCTTTTACAACATCAGTGACTAAAGCAGTTGCACAACCAAGGGAGGGAGGGAGCAGGGTTACCTGAGAGCATTGACTCCTTGCTGCAGTGGAGAAAGCCAACTGCACCCCAAGGTGCACAGGGTTGACTTCAGTATCAACTGTAGGAAGAAAATCTACTCCAACAAAATAATCTACAGAATAATCTAATATCATCTCCAATTAAGATATTCAACTTTAGGGTGCCTGGGTGGCTCAGTTGGGTAAGCATCCGACTTTAGCTCAGGTCATGGTCTCACAGTTTGTGAGTTCAAGCCCCACATCAGGCTCTGTGCTGACAGCTCAGAACCTGGAGCCCACTTCAGATTCTGTCTTCCTCTCTCTCTCTGCCCCTCCCCTGCTCATGCCCTGTCTCTCTCTCTCTCTCTCTCTCTCTCTCTCTCTCTCTCTCTGTCTCTCTCTCTCTCTCTAAAAAATAAACATTAAAAATTTTTTTAAATAAAGATATTTTGACACTTTAGAGTCTAAAAATTACAATGAAATATTCAGTAATATAAAAATACATATTGTCATAGAAGGCAGAACGTTTACATCTTTGGCTTTGTGATCATAAATATATGTTATGAAATTAATTAGCTCTAGGCGAGGCGTTATGTGAGTAATTTATTCTCCTCACATTAACATCAACTGTGAAATCTAAAGTGAGTGATGACATTCCAGGAACAATTACATGTGATAATTCTTTAGCAGGTTTGGGCAATGTAGAGTAGCTCTCATAAGGGAAAACATCATCTCACAGTATTTTAATGATGATGATGGCTCTCCTGAAAAAGGAACTTAAGGGAGAATATGGGAGTTTAGTGCCTGGGCCCTGGTTCAAGTCAAAGTGAAAACGAAAAGCAAATACTATTTTGAAATTAATTTAAGGGATTATTGGCAACAGATGAGAAATTATGTTTCAGGGCTGTCTAGAAACAAGCACCAACAATTTTGAAAAGCAATGAGATTTGCTCATTCATTTATTTATGGATGCATAAAATTACACTCTGATCAAAAATATTTAAAAACTGCATAACAAAATGACTAGAATTAAATGCACTAAGTTAATAGTGAGTGTCTGAGATGATAGAACTATGGGCAAGTTCCTTTTTTCTTTCTTCCTACTTTTCAACAATTTCAACTTGTCTGGAATTGTTCTATAATTAAAAGAATAAACTCCGTTTAAAAAAATAAACCAGAGGGGTGCCTGGGTGGCTCAGGTGGTTAAGGATCCAACTTTGGCTCAGGTTGTGATCTCACAGTTCATGAGTTTGAACCCCGAGTTGGGCTCTGTGCTGACAGCTCAGAACCTGGAACCTGCTTTGGATTCTGTGTCTCCTCCCTCTCTGCTCCTGTCCTGCTTGTGTTCTCTCTCCTCTCTCTCTCTCTGTCTCTCTCTGTCTCTCTCTGTCTCTCTCTCTCCTCTCTCTCTCTCTCTCTCTCAAGAATAAATAAACATCAAAAAAATTAAAAATAAATAAAAATGAAAATAAAAAATAAGCCACAGAAGGGCAAATACTATGTGATTCTACTCATATGAAGTATCTAAAGTGGTAAAAATCACGAAAACAAATAGGCAGTTGCAGAGGGCTGGGGGATGATGGAGAGTTTCCGTGTTGGGGGAGGTGGGTATAGAGTTGCAGATTTGCAAGATGACGTACCCTGAACACGGCCGAACTGTACACTTAAGAATGGTTAAGATGATAAGCTTCGGTATGTGTAAATAACACCATACTCTGTGTAAAATAACAATAATAAAAAGATAACAGTTTAAAAACAAAATACTTTTCATCAACGACATGGGAGACCGACAAGAAATGGCATGGAAGTCAGAAATTAGTCTGATGCAGGCCATGCAAAATATAGGGTACACAGGAAGGGAAAACAGAGATGTGAGTTCAACTTAAGGAGCCAGTGTTTGTAGGATAGCCAGTGTGGGTTTTTTAATGTTTTATGAATTTATTCTTGAGGGGGAGAGATTAGGAGCATGTGTGAGCAGGGGAGGGGCAGAGAGAGAGGGAGAGAGAGAATCCCAAGCAGGCCCTTGAACTCACAAACTATGAAATCATGACCTGAACAGAAATCAAGAGTCGGACACTTAACTTACTGAGCCACCAGGTACCCCCGAATGCACCCTTTGGCTGACGTGGAAGAGGCCACTCAAGATTAGAGTGCGAAGTAAAAGGAATAGGTGCAGAGATATATGAAAAACTAACATATAAACACAACCAGTGGGGTGAGAAAGGGGGAGTGTCTGAGTTTCCCAAGGCTGCCACAAACTTATTCCCTCAGAGTTCCGGAGGCAAGAGGTCTGAAATCAAGGTGTGGCGAGAACGTGCTCCCTCCACAGGCTCTAGCAGGGAATCCTTCCTTGCCTCTTTAAGTTTCTGGTGGCTCTAGGCTTTTCTAGAAGGAAAGGCCTAGCCTCTTCCTAGCTTTGTGGCCACATCATTCCTCTCTCTGCCTCCATCATCCCATGGCCTTTTCCCCTGCATGCACGTCTTTTCCTCTTCTCTTATAAGGAAATTTGTCATTGGATCTAGAGATCACCTGGATAATCTAGGATGATCTTGGCTCAAAATCTTTAACTACCTCTGCAAAATCCTTTTCCAATAATACCACATTTTCAGGACCCAGGGATTAGGATGTGGATGTATCTGTGGGCAGGTGGGGCGGGGGGACCATTCAACCCACTCTAGGGAAAAGGTCTGAAAATTGTAAGAACTGTGCCCATATAAGATCCATATAGTGAGAGATTCATATATGTGATCCACATAGGATCTCTATATGTGTCAGGCAATGAGAAGACCTACACTGGGAAAAAAAAAACCACTTAAGTTTGTGTACCATACCTCTCCCCAAATTCATTTGGCACTCTCTTCTCCTAGTATGATGTGAAGATGAGTAAGATCCAATCCCAGCCCCCATGAAGTCCAGTGGGGGGAGAAAAGCATATAATCAAAATAATTGTAATGCGTTGTTTAAGTGCCACAATAGAAAAATGTTCAAAGTATTTTAGAAGCCCAGTGAGAGGTAAAAGTAATTTTCTGCAGGATCAAAGAAGATCTTACTAAGTGGAAACTGGCACCCACACATACAAAAGTGGTGGTGGTGGTGGTTATTCTGGGAAGGGATTTCATGAGCAATGGTTTACAGGCCAGGAAGTGTTTATGGATTATCAGGGAAGAGTGAAAAGTTGGGTAACCCCAGAGGGTAAGGTCTAGGGCAAAAACGAATAAGAAGTTATGTAGCAGCCGGAACTGTGGACAGAAAATCTTTATCTTTACCTTCGTGTCCCATTCTAATCAAGATCTGGAAAATTGAAGGGAGTTGCCAGTGTGGGGAAAGAAAGAAGACCGCTAGTTACCACAGAGCTTCTGGGAATCGGTTGGGGCTCTATGAGTTGAGACTGATTCGCTGTGAGCACAGGCTTTCAAAAGATGTCTGAAAGAACAGCGTGGCCTAGATGGCAGGGGGCACTAGAAATAAGGCGCACCCTCAGAAGGAAGGCTGTTGCAGAAAATCCGAGAGGAGGTGGTGAAGAGCGGAAGGGTGCAAAAGCTTCCCAAGATTTCAAATCTAAACAGCTCTGAAAATCTAACATTTAGTAAATAAGTCTGGTGGAGTTCACCCGGTGGTAAGCCTGACCTGCATTAACATAAGGCTGTTTGTAACCCTTACATATCTTCCTTAGAGTCGATACGCACAGTTTGCTAAAGAAATACTGTATTTGATTATGGGGTGTTGTCCCCATGACATATGGCACAGGCCTTGTGTTACCTTTCCCAGACCTGATAAATGTCTAACACCAGTTATTTTTTTTAGGGCCTAAGGGTTTTAGATAAGTAATTTTACACCGATAATGAAACCAGTCTGAATTTGCATTTGAGGTGTTCAAAATGAAAAGTCCTGTGAAGAGCGAGTATACACGAATGAATACAGGCGTGTGGGGGAAAATATTTCCCAGTGAACTCGAACCATTTCCACATAGTGGGAATTTTAAATAAAATGCCAGAAGAAGCCGGAAAAAAATTCTCCTCACAGAGGAGCGTTCTTAGTTAACTGTAACATGTTGGAACAAATTCCACAGTAAGGCCAAAATTTGAGATCTAATATATGTACTAGCACCGTGTACAGATTTTCTGATATATTTTTCGTCTAAGCAGACCTCTCTGAGAGAATGTCAACAGAGAAGCTCTATGTACTTTATTATCTGTGCTTTATGTTTCCGCCTAGCTATTCTTGAATGGAACCAGCCTGCTGACATGGGTAACCGCCTGTCTTCACACGTCCTCCTGGCATCTCTGAGTATTCTTTTGAAGGCAGGCCCTTGGAGTACAGCATTTTTCCTCTGGCCATTTTACTTGTTCAGACACACTTACAAGAGTTATTTGCAAAAACTCACTTGTTCCCTTCACATTTATTTTCTGAGTAATGTGAATGAGAAGGGAGAAAAAGAAATCAGAATTGCCATGCTTCGTATCCAGAGAGGACAATGGTGGAAGTTGAGAAATTGCCAAGAATTTAGAAATAGAAATCGTCCTTTGCCAGCTCACAAATATTCCCGACACCTGGCCCAGGTTTAATTTCATCAGGTGTGGAAGAACATGGTATCAGAGCACGTGTATGTGTGCACACATACCTCAGATGACTGAAGGAACCACTGAGGTGTTGTTCCTTCCATCCCGCTGGCATTTCTTCCCTCCCCCATTAGTCTTAGCACTACACAATGGTCTGTGAGGTCTCTGGGATTCAATGCAAGTCAAACATGTAAGTAAGGTTTGGGACCAGATGAGTTCATTTGATCATATTCCAGTTTCTTAATTGCTATGCATTCATTTTAATGGGAGAGAACGCACATGAATTAAAACTCCTCTTCTTTTTCATTCTGCACGTACTGGCAGAAATATCCTGAATACATAATTGCAACATATCCTGTGATTAACATTAACCATCTTATCTCTGCCCCAGAGTAGGGCAGTGCAATCCACAAAGCCAACAATTAAAATAAGACAGTGTCACCTTTTAGGCCTAGTTTAAACTACTCAGTAATGTATCCATCACTTAATTTTTTATATCTCGTTAGTTCACTCAATACATATCTCACATGCACTTTGTTATTGTGCTCACAGCATCCCTGCCAGTGTCAGAAATAGGGTGAGGACACAAACTTCTGAAGGGAAGGGAGTTAATATTTGATGAGCACCGACTATGTGCCAAATACCTTATTTTATCTAATTTATTCTCCCAAACTACCCCCATCAATACTATTATCCCAATTTTATAAACATGGGAAACAGAGTGAGAGAAGGGAAAGAACTTTCACAGAGCTCGTATAGTTCAAAAACGGTAAAAACAAGATTCATCCTATCAAATATTTACAGACCACTTGCCATGTGTCTGACACTGCCCTGAGATATACAGTGCTACAAAGCAGACAAAGGTCCTTCCCTCTCAGCTCTTTCCACTGTAACTGTGGTCCTCAACCCTGGTGATTCTACTAGAATCACCTGGAGAGCTTCTGTAACATACTGGTGCCAATGTTCACTCCTGGTAAGTAAGTCAGAATCTCTGGAATGAAGCCTGAGCTTAAGGATTTTTTTTTTTTTGAAAGCTCAACCAAGTGATTCTTTTAAAAAAAAAAAAAAATGTTTCCAATGTTTATTTGTTTTCGAGAGAGAGAGGCAGAGCGCTACCAGGGGAGGGACAGAGAGAGAAGGAGACACAGAACATAAAGCAGGCTTCCGGCTCCGAACTGTCAGCATAGAGCTGAGCTGTCAGCACAGAGCCCGACATGGGGCTCAAACCCACAAACCATGAGATCGTGACCTGAGCCGAAGTCGGACACTCAACTGACTGAGCCACCCAGGCACCCCTCAACCAAGTGATTCTAAAGTACATCCAGGATTGAGAACCCTTTCCATTTATTAGATTATGCTATATACAAGGTTACCACCCTCAAAAAACTTACCCTGTATAGAAGTTAGAGAAAAATTCATACAAATATAATATACTTGGAAAATAATTTTAAGATCATGCATAAGGAAATTTGAAATTGTGTGGTATATATTTAAATTACTGGGGAGTAGCCTGGATGGCTCCGTTGGTTAAGCATCCGACTTTTGGTTTTCGGCTCAGGTCATGATCTCATGGTTTCATGAGATCGAGCCATTCACTGGGCTCTGTGCTAACAGCAATATTACTTTTGGAATTGGAATGGTGTCCCCCCAAATTGGAACTGTGTCCCTCCAAAATTCATATGTTGAAACTCTAACCATTGTATCTCAAAATGTAACTGAAGGTGGAGGGGGGCCTTTAATAAGATAATGAAATTAAGATGAAGCCTTAGAGTGAACCCTGAGCCTACCTGACTGGTGTCCTTGTGAAAAGAGGAAACTTGGGCACACAAAGCGACACCAGGGGTGCACACACATAGAGAAGCGATCACGTGAGCACACAGCAAGATGGCAGCCACCTAGAAACCAAAAGAAGAGAGGCGTCAGGAGAAACCAACCCTGCTGACAGGGTTGATCTTGGGCTTCTGGTCTCCAGAACTACGAGAAAATGAATTTCTGTTGTTTAAGCCACCCAGCCCATAGAGTTTTTTATGGCAGCCCTAGTAAACTGATATAGATGGGTTCATAGAAGTCTAGTATCACAGTAAAGAAAATATGGAGAAACCACTATACTTTTGCATACTTTTGACCAGAGTCATGCTTCTCAAACTTTGGTGTGTATCAGAATCATTTACAGAATTTGGTAAAATGCAGGTACCCACGTCCTATGCTACTTTCACAAGTTTGGCCCACGTGATTCTTTGCTTCTGGTGATTCTGATACACAACACAGTGTGAGAACCATTAGATCAGATAATGGAGGACATCACTGGCAGGTGAATAAGTGGTTGTTACTAGGGACAAATAGAGGCTAAAATGAGTGTGATACATACAGATGGGAGTGATGATATTAAGGAAATCTGCATAATTAGAACAGAAAGCCTGGTGGTTAATTTTATGTGTCAACATAGCTAGGACATGGTGCCCAGATAAATGGTCAAACATTATCCTGGATGTGTCTGAAGGTATTGTTTCACATGAGGTTGACATTTAAATTGGTAAACTTTGAGGAAAATAAATAATGTCAGTGGCCTCACCCAATTGGTTGAAGACCTGAGTAGAACAGTTGGATGTCTCCAAACAAAAAGGAATTCTGCCAGCAGGTGGCCTTTGAGATGACAGATGATAGATAGATAGATAGATAGATAGATAGATAGATAGATAGATATAGATACATAGATGATAGATAGATAGATAGATAGATAGATAGATAGATAGATATAGAAATATACACACATACATGCATACACTTATACTCGCATCTTGTTGGTTCTGTTTTTCTGGAGAACCCTGACTAATACAAGAGTAAGGTGACAGACCTGACGGGAAGGCCTTGATGAGCAAGCTAGAGTTTGGTCATTATCTGATTGTGACTATAGACATTTTCAGATAAAGCAGGTGAGGTTTCAGAGCACAGGTTTTGCCTTTGGCACCTACCAAAAGAACAAACAACAGTGTAGAGAATGGGTTAATCCATAGTCCTTTTCTCTTTGATGCCACAGAAAGGGGAGCAGCAATTCAGAAACATGAAACTTGTTAGAGCAATATTTAAAAGGCTGCCAAACTGATTCTTTGTGGTTGTGACAAGGAATCGCCAATATATTACAGGGATAAAGTGGAAGAAAGGGTGATGGGTGATAAAGTGGAAGAAAGGGAAGCAACAGGGTGATGATAAATGAGGCCGTGGGCTTTAAATTTTTGATGTAGGTAACAAGCCCATGTTCTGGTGTCATCTGCTGAGATTTCTTGAATCTGTTCTCTTGTGATGTAGTAACCATGAAAAATATCCCAGAATAAAACAAATCAAGTTAGACTTCAAGGATTCAAATGAGAACCACTAGGAATTTTATATCCTACCGTTCTAACTTGGCTTTCAAAGACTTCTGCTGACGTGCATCTTGTGTCTCTATTGCTGTTGGAAGGATGGGATAAATGCTACATTATTTGTTTTTAAAATGCTGTTGAAATCATCTGTGCTTATCGTACCCTTATTGTAGCTATGTAGTTTTCTCAGTTCTAGACCAGTCTAGACATTCTTTTTAATTTGTCTAAAATTGGTCCATCTCCAGTTTTATTACATCTGTACTGAGAGGCCACCACACTCTTTCATATATTCTTTCATTCTATTCAACATTTATTAAATAAATATGTATTGAGTACCTACCCTAAGCTCCACACAGTGATAGGTATTTCAAATATAGTGCTCAACAAGACAAAAGATATAATCTTATTATAATCTTTGGTAGCTTATAAAACTATATCTTAAAAGGCAAAAAATAAGGAGAAATGTTCCAAAGGATACTGACCCAAACATCTGATGGGATTGCATTGGCTTGCAAATGGGTTGGGGGTTTCCCTTGTGCATGCTCAATTTATAGAAATTTCAGGGAGCAGAATTTTCATGAGTGGAGATTCCAATAGACATAAAATTCTTTTCCAGGAGACATGCAATGGGAAAGAGTTTAAAGGTTTCCTCCTTCCTCACTCCCACCTTCTCCTCTCTCTCATTTAACAAGTATGTTTGGATCTATACTATGGACAAGGTTGGGCAAGGATATGGTGAGTGAAAACTGTCTTTGCCACCTTAGAGCTTACAATATAGTAGGGAGAAAGGCAGGAATAAAAAAAAGTCATACAGATGAATGCAAACTCTAACAATAAGTGCAATGAATGAAAAACACATAGAAATGACAGGGGAGCGGCACCTGAGTGGCTCAGTCAGGTTGAGCATCCAACTCTTAATTTCAGCTCAGGTCATGATCTTGTGGTTCATGAGATCGGGCTCTGCATCGGACTCTGTGCTGACAGTGCAGACAGAGCCTGCTTGGGATTCTCTCTCTCTCTCTCTCTCTCTCTCTCTCTGCCCTCCCCTGCTCATTCTCATTCTCTCTCTCTCTCTCTCAAAATAAATAAATAAATGAAAGAAAGAAAGAAAGAAAGAAAGAAAGAGAAAGAAAGAAAGAAAGAGAGAAAGAAAGAAAGAAAGAAAGAGAGAGAAAGAAAGAAATGGCAGGGGACCTCACTTAGCTAGAGAATGAGAGAAGGCTCTATTCTTATTTATGGAAAATGATCAAGTTCTATTCATGCAGTTGCTCAAGAGTAGTCTTCACTTAGTCTCAGTCAGTGTTGGAAATGATTCCTTTCTCTAAAATGCTGTATTAAATACCCCCAAACGGGTGCTTTTTTTATTTTTGTGACCACACAACTCTATTACCAGATTGTGAGGATGGAAATCTTCCTCTTGAGTAGGTAAATAGTGCCTGAGTTGATAGTGGATCCCCCATTAAGCAAAAATAGAGACAACCAAGATGTTCTCGGCTATAATAACATTAAATATCTCCCTTCTGGGTGCAGAATCCAAGTTGTCGCTGTCTATCCATTCCACATGTTTATCTTATGGACTACAACAATGGTTCTCATTGGAATCATCTAGGCACCTCAAATACTGCTGCCTGAGTACCATCCCCCAGAGATTCATATTGGTCCAATATAACTGGGTTTTACAAAGCTCTCCAATTGATTCTATCGTGAATCTGTGATTAAGAACCACCGGGCAACTATGATCTCTGTCTGCAAATGACTGTTATTATAAAAATAGCCTACATTTTCTGATGTCTGAAATGGTCTTGCCTGTATTCTCAAAGTTTTGCACTCTCCATGTATTTGACTCATAGAAGAGAGTTCCAGCATTCCCAGAATTCAAGAAGCCTTCTATGTCAATCAAATGTTAGTGGTCACAGTTGCTTAAAACCGTTCAGAGACTAAAAACTTATTTTAGGAAAGTAGGAAGGGTCTTGAGGCAGAGAACATTTGGGGTATACTGTGAAATACTGTGGGTCTGGAAATTATCTAAAGACTAGGCCTTGTGATAGAAAGTCTATTGGGGATGTATATTGAAGCTTATTTTGCTCAGACACTCAAAGCAAAATAAAAATTTGCAACTATGATGACTATAAATTTCTGGCTAAAATGCCAGGAAATTACCAGAGGAGAGATGGTGAGGGGGTGATGAGTTAAGTAGGTGATGGGGATTAAGGAGTGCCCTTGTGATGAGCCCCGGGTGTTGTATGGAAGTATTGAAACACTGTATTGTTCACTTAAAACTAATATTACACTGTATGTCAACGAAAATTGAAATAAAGACTTAAAATTAAATAAAACAAAAGGTGCCAAGAACTCAAATGAGCAGTTCAAATTCTATAATCCATGGGAATTGATCTGAGAGAGACAGGAATGCAATATGATCAGGAAAGCTTCCTGAAGATGCAGATCAGATAGGCCTTCACTGGTAAACAGGGTTTTGTCTGGTAGAGAGGAGAGGAGGCAGGGAGTGTGGGAAATATTACATAAAGAGGTAAGAGCATGGAATAATGGTGTGAAGTTGGAAATAAGCATCAGTTTCAAGAAACAGTGAGACAGCTGGCCAGCTGAAGTGTAGGTGTGATGTTATAGAAACCTGGGAAAGATGGGGCGCCTCAGTGGCTCAGTTGGTTGAGTGTCCAACTTTGGCTCAGGCCATGATCTCATGGTTCATGAGTTCAAGCCCCAAGCTGGGCTTTGTGCTTACAGCTCATAGCCTGGAGCCTGCTTCTGATTCTGTGGATTCTGTGTCTCCCTCTCTCTCTGCCCTTCTTCCACTCTTGCTCTGTCTCTGTCAAAAAAATAAATAAACATTAAAAAAAAATCCTGGGAAAAAAATGCATTAGTCCAATGGTACCAGCCTGGGGAGCTCTTTTAATTCCAGGTATAAGCATTTATACTTTAATTTCTAACAATGAGGACCCTGAAGTTCTTCAGCAGGCATAAGATGGCATTTTATGAATATCAACTTGTTGGCAGGTGCAGAGTGGGAGGGGAAGATTAGAGAAAAAGATCAGATAGGATGGTTTGGCAATGACTTACCTGTAAGGTCAAGAGAGTTTGGGTTTTCCTGATGACTGTGCAAAGAAAAACAATGGGATGTATGAAAGAGGTAGTTTGGAATAAGAATCAACAATAATTGGTCATTGACTATATGTAGGTGGCAAAAAAAAAAAAAAAATGAGTCAAAATTATTCTGAGGTTTTAAGCCTGAAGGATTTTTCAAATCCCTGGGAAGTTTTGTAGATGCTGGGATCTTTGGGCTGTTATAACAGGAACAGAATAACCAATTCTGGCAGTTGTCTCTGCAGAAGGATAAGCACACCCTTGGTGTATTTCATCCATCTCAGAGTGAGTTTTTCTACACCTTCTTAGAACTAACACTGAAAATATTTTTGCCAGGCCAGATTATCTCATAACAAGAATGGTTTGATGCCCTACCCATAGTCAATGTGGAGAATTCCAAATTATGGAGCAGATTTTCCCTAAAACCTATACATTAAGACGGTACAGTATTCATTTGCTAGGGCTTCCCTAACAAAATATCAGAATGAGTGGCTTAAACAACATAAATTTAGTTTGTCACAGTTCTGGAAGCTGGAAGTCCAAGATAAAGATGTTGGCAGGCTTGCCGACTGTAGTCTTTCCACTGTGTCTTCATGTGACCTCTCTGTGTGTAAGTATCTTTGGCGATGCTTCCTCTTATAAGGACATCAGTCTGTTCAATCAGGGCCCATCCATATGACTTCATTTAACTATAATCACCTCTTTGAAGGCCGTATCTCTAAATGGAGTCCCATTCTGAGGTTTACTGGAGGCATGGACTTCAGCATATAAATGTTGGGGTGGAGGGACCAGAATTTAGTCCATAATAGGCAGCATGTTCTCTAACCAGTATTCTTTTGGAGATACCCAATATTTAGGAATCAGAAGTTAGGTATTTCTGTGAGGTATGTTCAAAGTCAAGGGAATATCTCGCCTCTTCCACAAAGCAGATGAAATCAATCTATCATTTAAATTTTATGAATGATACAAAATAGAAATGGAAAATGCGTTATGCAACTAAATTATTCTTTTTTATCTCCCTATGATCATTCTACATGTTTTGGATAAGAGAGGGCGAAAAAGCATTTCCCAGCTCACCAAATCATTTCTGTCTATGTCCATGAAGTTTTCTACCTTCCCTATTCCATATGGGTTGCTGGCCCTCCAAAAATCCATTTCATTCACTTATTTATGTTTTTATTCATTGATTCATGTAACATCAATATGTGAGTGTCTACTCTGGACCCCTCAGGTGCTAGGTCCTAGAATACAATAGAGAACAAGGCGATCAAAAGTCCTGTGATACAGCTCTTATAAGGCACTATGGGACATAGACAAACAACCAGACATCAGCAGTAATCCGAGGTAAACGTGAGGAGAGGTCTGAAGTGCTAGGGAAGCTCAACACAGAGGCACTTGACCAATCCATGGGATTATTCAGAAAAGGCTCCCCTGAGAAAACGACATTTAAGCAGTACCTGAAGGATGAACATCCAGAATAGCAAGAAGAAAAGAAAGCAAGGAGGCGGACTCCAGGCACAGAGAATGACAAGCACAAGTGCTCTGGTGTGAGGAAGAGAGCAAGGCTCTGAGCAGAGCTGGAAGAAGTTCAGAATGAAGGAATAGGTAGTGCAGCTCTTGCAGACCAGGCAAGAAGAAGGGGCCGAGGAAGAAGGTGGGGTTTGAAGGAAATTAGATGGTAACCCCGGGGCACTTGGAAGCTGTTGAAGGGATTTAAATTGAGCAATGATTTGGTCAGATTAGGATTTTAATGAATTCACTCTGGCTTCTACCGTGGGGTGGAGCTGGAGGCAGGATGAAAGGAGACGAGTTTAGAAGGCTTGTTGAAGGAATTTAAAGGAGATAATGCTTGGAACTAAGGAAACCATAGTGAGGTTAAAAAACAAAAAACTGTGATTTGTGAAAAATTTAAGAATTCTGGGGATCGATGCCTCATTTAGGTTCCCTAGGAGACGGTGATTTTCTTTTTTGTCTGTTTTGTTCACTGATATATCCCAAATGCATCCTCTAAGCTTCTTGAGGACAGTAAAGATAATGAGCAGGGAATGCTGGGTTAGCTAGACAGCACTGACTATATTCTCTGACTGGTTATTACAACAATGGAATTCATTTTGAAAGCTTTTGTGTGCCAACTGCTGTACTGGGTGCCTTGCATACACAGTCTTATTTGGTCCTCATGAAAAACGTAAAGAAGAGAAACCAAGAATCAGAGATTTGGGGTACACAGTCCATAAATGGTAGAGGGAAGATTTGAACTCAGGCCTGTCTGATCCCAAAGCCCCATCCTCTTCCCCTTCTGATCTGTTGAAATCCAACCTTATACTCCTCTCTCAATAATAGGCTGGAACCTCATTTTTTCTAAGGGGGCACTTTCTACTTGTCCAAGGGCTGGCAAACTAGTCAGCTTGCCTTGCCTCCCTCCTGATTTGCCATCTGCGGGCACTGAGCCTCACCAAGTCCCCAGGGCTGAGGGGAAGAACCAGTCTGAGACAAAATCTCATGTATAGTGGTCCTGTCCCACAGCCTGTTTCTCCTACAGAGTTTGAGGTGGAATGAGGTCAGGGCAAACACTTTCATGTTTTCTTTCTATGAATTGCCTGGATAAATACTCTTCTCTAAAAATATTTAAAAAGTAACAAGAAAAACTGGCACTTGAGGCTTAATTCTGACCAGGAAGAGAAAATTGTAGGCTAAAGAAGGTGTCATATGTTCCATGGGAAACAACAACTGCATGGTCTTGATTTTTTAAATAACCAGAGAATATAACCATGAATCAGTTAGTCAAAATGTATTTATCGTCTCCTATTCTGTATCAGATATCGTCCTCTATTCTGTATCAGTTATTGTTCTAGAGCCTGGGTGCACAGGACAAGACAAAGTGTGTGCCATCCCTCAGAAAGCTGATGTTCTAATGCGTGGGGATAAAGAGACAATAAACATAAAAGTTAGACGATACTCCTAGAATTTAGAAAAACAAATTTTAATAATTTTCGGAAGTTTTTAAAATCCAAACTGCTAATACCAGATAAATGGTCCCCATTTTTTTCTCGTCTCTTTTTTTTAATTAACAATATAATATTTGGAAGTGGAAACCTGGTTTTAAAGTGAAAATTTATTCAGTAACTGATAAAACTTCTGTGGGAATGATGGAAAGAAGGCAGTAGCATTGGGTAGTTCCCCATCTATTAATGGTTTTGTAAGGTCTTTAATATGTTTAGGAGAGTTATCACAATTTTACTTTTTATTTCTATAACAGTTCTCTTTATTTCCTAGTATCAATTCAATTCAAGCAACATCTTATACCATAGTTAAAATACAGCTATTCTATTCAATTCCGCTTGGAATAAACTTTCAAATATTCTTAATAGAAACTTTTAATAAAAGGACATGAACAAAATAAAAAATATTCAGGAAAAAAAGTATTCGGGAAAATAATTTCACACCTAGAGACCCTGGAGGAGAAAGCTAGCATGCATGGGTGACCAAAGACTCTAGATGTTCTAATTAAAAAAAAAAAAAAAAAGTACATTTGAATTGTGGAAAATTACTATAGTAAATTCTTAAATAACTTGTGAGCATGCAGGAAATGAAATGGTGACTTCCAAAAGATTAAAGCATTTTGGTAACAAATTGTACTTTTGTAATGAGCAGAATGAAACATCCTAAAACACAGTGCCTTGGTATTTACAACTCATTTCTCAAAATCTTTCACAGTATCTGTGTTAATAAGATTGTTTTTAATTGCATATGTAATACTACAGTTAGCAAGTTGGATTCCCAGTTGCACAGAAACATTGATCAGCAGGTAATGGAAAGCTGACAGGAATACTCTACTCCTTTTCTCTCCGACAATTCTACCAGGAATTTGAATGAAGATATGGAAGGCACATTTTATTAAACATACCAAAGTATGAGGTTTAGGGTGAAAGTTAATGTGTTTGAAAAGAACGGTTAGATTAAAAACATCTTGATTGACTGGAACAGTGGGAAGAGAAGACTGTTGAGCTACCATAATAGAACACTCATTACCATTGCTGCCTTCCTCCTGGGTTTGCTAAAGCCACAATCCAGATCTAACTGAATGCCTATTTTTATACAATAAGCCAATTCATTGCACTGATGGAAAATAATAGGCAATAATCATTGTCTGGAAAGGACTAATTTTAATGCTAAGTGATAAATAGATTTGTTGTTATTGTTTTCTTCAAATGAATGAGAGCATCAAATTTTGAAGTAGGAAGAAATCCCATAGAAATATCATAATTCAGCTTTTCTCTTCAGTTAAGAAGATCTATCGCATACCAGACACGAGGCTAACAGGCCCTTTCTGGAGTTTATTCACGACTACATCTCAGTGTTAAAATGGTGCCTAGAACTTAGTCACAAAAAATATTTGTTGATTGAATGATTTTAGGGTAGGGTAACTCACTTCTTTCTTTGACACTGCATTTCTGGGGGATACCAATCGCTGAAACTGTCTTCCTTATATTGAGTCAAACTCATTTGTCTGTAACTCCCAATTATTAGATATAATCATGCTTTCCTGATATGGACAAAATAAACCCAGTTGTCTTCCAAATATTTTAAGATAGCTAACAATTCCCTTTTAAGAATGTGTTACTTTTTCCCGGAAGAAGGTAACTAATGCCTGAACCTTCTTTATATAATATGGTTTCCTATCCCTCAAATCATTCTTATCATTCTCTTCTGTATGTACCTCAAATCTTCAGAGTTTCATGTAATGTGATGCCCTGAATTAATCATATCTCCAGATGGAAGCTAATCTGACCACTATACCACATTATTGTAAAATTGGATTAGCTGTCAGAAAGAAAGCTATGTAAGTGGCAATTATTTTAGTTCAGTCTGAAATCAATTAAAATCTTTAAGTGTTTTCTCAAACTACAAGTAGGTCTGAGCTGACATCTGGGTTACACATGTCCATTAAAAAAAAAAAAAGATTATATTTTTCTTCTGTTTTCTACACCAAGTCTTTTAATTAGCCAAAGGATAAAAATAAGACATTGGTTATAAGAAAGAGGGCTTATTCTATAATCATTTAAATTTGGTTTTAAAATCTCATACAGGCCTAATCAGATAAATACGTATTGTTCTCTGTACTCAGGCTTGAGACCTGAAAGTGATACCCTGGTACTCATGGCTTAGACTCTCCATGGGCAGGAAGCATGGGGCACTCAGTGAGGGAAGTCCAAGAAGCCAGGTAGGTAAGAAGCCATGGCACACAGCACAACACGATTGCCCAAGTTTCCCTCTAGGCCAAGTGGACCTGAGGATTGCATGAAAGCACTATTGGCAAATAGAGAACCAGTACCTATGACATGCCCCTTGCTACTCTACCCTATGCTCTGAAAGGAGGGAGAATTCTAGAATTCTTTCCCAGATGGGAGGAAGACAAGAAATGTCCACAAAGGCATATAAGGACACAGCCTTCTGAGCTCTTCTCACACACAGTGAATGGATGAGCTATGTGTCAGAGGGCGATCTCTCCTGTGGAGACCTAAGAGGGTGCATAGTGATTAGAGTAGGAATTCTGGCAATTCATCCTTCAGTAGCTTGAATCGAGCTCTTTGCAACTCTAAGAAGGGTAACAGAGGAAGTTGGGCAAACCCAGTCCACATTCCCCTAAACCCTCTTCCTTTCCTTTTTTCTACAACACAGATCCAGGGCCTGCCTGCCCGTATTCCCTTCCAGGCTGCCGAATGCCAAGACCTGCTCCAGACGAAGGCTGCTTTGGCCAACCAAGACTCATCTGCCCCCAGGGGGTCACATGGCCAAGGTACTTTGGGCATAGAAGGGGCTAGAGGCTGGGTGAGTCCTTCCAAGGGAAAGTACAGAGCAGGAGGACCCCTGGTGGCACAGGGAGTCTCTGTAATGTCCTCACAATTCTGCACTGGTTCCAAACTCACACGCTCCACTCTGCAAAACACACTCTTGGCTTCAGCAGAACCGTTCCTCTTAGAAGGCAGCTTAGCAGGGGCTCCTGGGTGGCTCAGTCGGTTAAGCATCTGACCGCAGCTCAGGTCATAATCTCACAGTTTGTGAGTTTGAGTCCCATGTTGGTCTCTGTGCTCACAGCTTCGAGCCTGGAACCTGATTCAGATTCTGTCTCCCTCTCTCTCTGCCCCTCCCCTGCTTGCTCTCTCTCTCTCTCTCTCTCTCTCTCTCTTTCTCTCTCAAAAATAAACGAACATTAAAAAAAAATTTTTTTTTAAGAAGGCAGTATAGCAACCATGTTTTGTTCCTTGGGCATTTCCCTTTGGAATCTTACCTCAACCCACCCCCATTCCAAGCAGCTTCTCAAAGTATTTCTCACAACACTTAACAATTTTCTCTCTGAAAGGAATTCTAGTATGAGATTTTCTCCATCCTGTAACAGTCCCAGTGATGTTTTATGCCCCTTATAGAGTGGTATCCTGGGAAGTGCCCTTGCTGGCCTACTGATCCCAATTGGGATCAGCAAAGAGTAGACCTTGTCTTCTCTTCATTCATGGGTCTAGGACCCACTTCTTTTTTCTCAGCCAAGATGATAAGAGGTCTGGTTCAAATGGAGTCAATAGTAATGTGGTGAAAAGGAGCTCTTTCCACATCTACCTTGCCAGGTACCATCTCTCTTTGCCATGTGCCTTGTTTTCTGAAATTATTTAAAAAAAAAAAAGGTAGGGTGGGGGGATTGTTGACCCCCAGAAAGAAATGTCTTGCATGGTAGTATAGACTGTATTGAAAGTTCAGCATCTGATGCTCTGTTCCTGGGAATTCAAGAGAAGCCTGGGTGAGCATTTCAATACCACTGCCACCTACACTGGGGAGAGAAACTCTGAAAGGTTGTAACTTGTCTGCAGCATGAGGCGATCAACCTCTATAGTCTGGTCCAAGAGGAAGCAATTTAATTTCTGAGCTATTGAACCACAATTCACGAATGGAAAGGACTCCTGAATGGTGCAAACGATTCTTTGTAGGAATGCAAGGTTCAGCTATCATTACATATAAAAATGATATGCTGTTTATATATTTGTTCTTTCTCTCCTTCCATTCTCATCCCCAGCCAAGCCACCATCCTTTGTTTTTTTAATTCATTCTGAAAAACAAAATCATGAAAAATATTCGCACAACAAAGTCTTTTGTCACTCTCAGCCATGTTTATATAGAGCTGCAGTAATGGTCTTCCAATAAAATGAAATAAAGAAAGAATGCCAACTGAAAGAAATGAAGAAATAACTAATTTGGCATAAAAGCCCCACTGTCTTCCCCTCTAGCAGGCAGTCACTCTTACTCTCTATCTTCCTCATACTTTACTTGTGCTAAGGTAACAGAATTAGGAGATGTCTGCCATACCTCTAAACTTAGCAGAAGATGCTGGAACAAAGCACCAACTAACTACATTGAAAGAAAAAAATCAAATACACATCACCTTTTGATTATGGTCAAGGCATTCCTGGCCTTATTTTCTTTGCCTTAAAAAAGTTGTTTGACATCCTAGGTACTAGGTGGGCCAAACAAAACACATCTGTGGATTGTCTTTGGCCAGACAGATCCAACTTTGCAAAGCCAGACCATCAGCTGTAATGCAGGATGTTGCAGATTTCTTCCATCCCATCTTCTGTGTTCCTTAAGAACTCTGCCACAGACCCAGCGCCAGCTTTTATTAAGATCATTATTTCATTTAATCTCCTTGGCATTTTACACACACATTTTACACACACTTTGAAGGATTAGGTGACTTCCCCCAGAGCACACAAGCCACAGGTGGTAGAGCTAGGACAGAGATGCTGTGACATCAAAGCCCATGCTCTGAATCTTATGTTGTGCTGCTCCTCAGCAGTAAGTGGGGGAAGCAATGGTAATTCTCCTTGATGAAGTGACACTCAGCTGCTATGTCTTCAGGATGTCTCTGTGACCTGGAAGAGCCAAGGGGCATGGGGGGTCCTGCACCTTTCCCAGTATAAGTCTTCCCATCCATGAGTGGATCATGTGCCTTTTCTGAGGACCTTTCATTATCCTTCCCCAGCCCCTGGAAGCAATGAAGTTTGTTGGAAAATCAGCAGAATTTTTTCTTTCTAGCCCACTCTACTTTAGTGGAGGTAAAATCTTAGGGGAGTCATAATTTAGAAATTTCCAAATTTCTGAAATAGAGCAATCATCTCCCACTCTTCCTGAAAGAATCAAATGATAATAGTGTGTATGAACGTACTTCATAAATGGGAAAATATTCTACGTGATATTCTGGCTCAAGTTTAGATAACAAAAGTTGGATCAATGTGCTAGCACATACCCGCTGGCAGAAAGAAAGAAAGAAAGAAAGAAAGAAAGAAAGAAAGAAAGAAAGAAAGAAAGAAAAAGAAAGGAAAGAAAGAAAGAAAGAAAGAAAGAAAGAAAGAAAGAAAGAAAAGGAAAAAAAAGAAACTGCACAAACTAATTTTGTTCCTTTGCTAGTATTGTAGCTATCATTCTAAAACACAGTGGTGTTTAAAATGCTGACTTAACAAAAAAAGGCAGGTTTGGGTAGAAACCAAGATAGTTATCAAGTGGGTTTTGGCCATTTGTGGCTTATTATGTGGTTCTTGAGCATAACCAGAGTAAACTATGATGAGGCCAAATGGAGATGCACAGCATTAAACCCTGGGGCTGCAAGAGCAGACACTTAGAATAAGAAATAGTTTGATTCTACAGTGTTCTGAAGGGAACAGGTGACTCAGCAATTCTGTCTTCATTCCCTCCTTGGTGTAGACCTAGCACTAAAAGAGAGCAAAAGCTGGACCTCTGCCTCCTTTAATCTGTTCTTCCATCAGAGTAAAGAGATTAAACACAGGGAAGTGCTAACTTCAAGACCGAGTAAGGAGTTGCAAGCTATCGCAGCTCACTCAAAGTCCAATTTATCCCAAGGAGTTTTTAGAATGAAATATGTTCCTTTAACTCTTAATTAAAACAACAAACAAACAACAATAAGCCCTTTGCTAGTCACAGAAAATGTCTATCTGGGTGATAACCAGAATTTTCTTTACTGTTACAAAGTCTTTAAAATTTCCTATCTTACCTGAGGAAGGATTATTCCCTTTTTATAGATGAAAAAACTAAATTTCAGAGAGACTAAGCCACATAGATAGTAACTGGTAGAGATCACACGTGAACACAAACCTTCTTTTTCAAATGACCTTAAGTGTTTTTCTATGCTCTAGCCCTTTTAGATTTCATCAGTGAAATGCTGGGGTCATTTAAAGTCACGGCTTTGAAATCAGTGAAACAACTAACAAACCCAAGGCAACATGGTTAGTTTTCATAAACCATTTATTGCAGATTTCACAGGATAATACCAATTTGAAAGTTTATTTCCTGTTGTTCTCCAACAGTTATTGAACTTGTCACAGTACACGTCCAAAACATTTCTATTATTGTTTTGTAAAAAATTCCATATGACTCTAACGTTGTCTTTTAAATGCTGAAACTAACTTCCCTGTATATGTGCTGTCTCTTGACTCAGAACATAAGGTTTTTTAACAGGGCCATGTTTGGTTGAGAACAGGTTGGGAGGGATGTGGGAGGCAAAGGATTTTGGGTTGAGGTCTGTTCTGGTTAGCTCAGGTGTCTGGAAGAGGGCTCTGAAATGTCCTTGGGAAGCCCTTAATCTCAGATGTGCTGAATTTGGGGGTTAATAATTAAAATTGTACCATGTTTTACACTCGAATATGCCTAAGACAGTATTTGTAAAACATTAGGTGACTCTAATTACATCTTAGAATCATCTACTCTAGGTGCTTACTTCTGAGAAGAAGTAAGAAATATTCCAAAGTTCCCATATCAGACAAACAGGAAAAGGAGAGCAGGGAATGTTTGATGAGGAATTATAGACAAACTTCCCAACTATGCCTTGAACCACAAATCTGCACGTAGCCCAAAAAGAGCTGATTCAACTGAGAGCTGTCTGATATTAGCGAGCAGAGAGAGAATCAAGAACATGAAATTCCTGCCATGTCAGGCCTCTGGGGCCATTGCAATTACTGTCTCCTGATCAGCCTGAATGCAAGTTCAGACCTCACCCTGCCCTTCCAGCATCTCCCCAGGACAGACAACCACAGACTTTGTTATCTGGCCCCAATCAAACCCTGGATCTGCTAGAGAAGACTTTTCAACACTCCTGTGGATTTCTTCATTGAGAGACCTGATGAGTCCTGGGTATAAGACATTCTACCCTAAACCAAGAGGGCCACACTCTGTTTTCTAAATGAATGCTTCCCCCCTGTAGGTAGGTACCTGCTTGAGTGGCTAGGAATTAGGTGTTCAAATTGGTCAACCCAAAATGGGTTCAATTTAACTGTATTTTTAAATAATATCCTAATGTCCATATCTATACTCTACTGGAATGTGCAGGAGGGGAATAAAGGAGGCAAATACCAATAAAAAAGAACATAGAGTAAAACAAATTACATATCCAGAATAAGAAAAGAAGCAAGCCAATTATAAAATAGGCCAAAAATATGGACATTTCACCAAGAAGCATGAATAAGCACATAAAAAGCTGTTCAGCCAACAGGTAAATACAAGTTATGACCACAGTGAGATACCACTACATACCTGTTAGAATGGCTAAAATGAAAACAACCAACCATTCAGAGTATAGGCAAAATATAGAATAAAGTGATTGAACCTCTTGAGCATGCTGGTGGGGACATAAAGTGGTGCAGCCACTTTGGGAAACACTTGGGAAATTTCTTTGAAAAGCAAAACACATACACCCTCCCCCCCAAAATACACTTATTATGGAATCTAGCCATTCCATTCCTAAGTGTTTCTAAGAAAACTGAAAGTGCATGTCCATATAAAAACCTGTACGTTACTATCTAGTAATCTCAAGTGTCAAAAACTGCAAACAATCCGAATGGCCATCAACTAGGTGGATAAAACTGTGGTATATCCATACAATGGACTACTATTCAGCAATAAAAAAAGAATTATAATATTAGTATACACTATGACATGGATGAATCACAATGTCATTAACCTTACAAAATAAGCCAGACAAAGAAAGTATATATACCACATGATTCCATTTATATAACATTCTAGGAAATGAAAACTAATGTTTCGTGACAGAAAGTAGATCAGTAGCCGCCTGGACATAGTTGGTAGGGATGGAAGGAGAAGGGAGAGATAGCAAAGGGGCAGGAGGAAACTTTTGGAGATGATTGATATGTTCATTATCTTGATTGTAGTGATGGTTGCATGAAGGTGTATATGTCAACTCTTCAAATTGTATACTTTAAATATTTACGCTGTTTTTGATCGTCAGTGATACTTCAATATAGCTGTTTTAAAAATACCATGAACACTGGAGTGTTTCCTTTTTCCTTTGCTAATTTTTTACAACAAAGTAATATGTACACGTATGTGTGGAAAAGCTATACCAAGGGCCTCATAGTGAACAATAGCAATAGTTTCCATACAAACATCTTTTCAATCCTACTTTTTAAAGTTAACTGTTTTTCGGAGTCTATAGAGAACAAACTGATGCTTACCAGAGGGGAAGTGGTGGTGGGGGTAGGGGGATAGTGGGCAGATGGATGAAATAGTTGACGGGGATTAAGGAATACACTTGTGATGAGCACCGTGTGTTGTATGGAAAAGTTGAATGACTATATTGTACACATGAAACTAATATTACACTGTGTGTCACCTAACTGGAATTTAGATAAAAATTTAAAAACAAAATAAATCTTTCCTCAGCAAATAAATAAATAGTTTTCTCCCCCATACCCAAAGTAAGCTTTTTAACTATCTCTGATTTTAATTCTTTAGTATTTGTTTTTCTAACTTTAAATATCTGACTTAAATTATTACTTTCAGTTTTCCAATATAAGATTCTCTAATGGTCATACTGCCTCTCTCTTTTCTCAACTTCCTATTATTCTATTTCTTGTATTTCCTCAATTTCTCAAAATCTTGACATATTTTATTTTGCTTCATAATCACACATATTTTTCTACACAGTTTTTTTTTGTGTTTTTCTTCACCATGTTGTTACTACCATCTCACAATGTATAGTCACATTATCTAATTCTTAGAAACCATTTCTTTATTCTTTATTTCTTTATTCTTAAGACAGTCTTCCTAGAGTCTACTTAATTGACTTTCTGGCTTGCTATCCAATTATCATGCAAAGATTTCTTTTCTTTGCCTCACTAACTATTAGGCTAGTTTCCAATTCTTTTTATCCAATTTCTTTTTCTTGTTTTCTAGAATTATCTTGCTGGATTATGTCCTCAAGTAACTTTTGGAAATGATGCCTGGCACTGAAGTTTCTAAATCCTTCCATATTGAATATGGTCTTTATGCTCTTCCTAGACTTGATTAAATTGACTAGAGTATAGAATTCTAGGTTAATATTATTTTTCTATGAACATTTTACTTTTGAAAAGTCTAATACACTGGTCTGATTTCTTCTTCTATGCAGGTGATCTGTACTTTTTATTTTTTTATCTCAGAAGAAGTTTCTACTTTATGCCTTATCTTTAAGATCTTGAATTTTGGAGGCACCTGGGTGGCTCAGTTTTGCCAACAGCACAGAGCCTGCTTGGGATTCTCTCTCTCCCTCTCTCTCTCTGCCCCTCTCCTGATTGTGAACACAAGTGCACTCTCTCTTTCTCTCTCTCAAAATAAATAAACTTTAAAAAGAAAAAGATACTGAATTTTCATGGAGTTATAACTTGATGGAGGTCATTTTTATTCAATCTGTTCCTCATTTGGTGGATTGCTTCTAAAGGAAGTTTCTTTAGCTCTGGGAGACTATCTCAGTTCTTTTATTATTTCTTTTCCCTTGATTTTCTCCCCCTCCACACCCTTTTAATTTTGTTTCAATTGTTCTCTTTCTGGAATTCTTACTATTTAACTTGTTGATATTTTGACTTGATCTTCTGTTTTAATTTTCCTTTCTAGATTTTCCTCCTTTTTCCCCCCATTTTACTCTGCTTGAAAACATTTTGTAACCATAATTCAAGCCCTTCTAAAAATGTAGGGGAAGGGAACAATCATAGAGCTATTTCTAAGAGCTCTTTTTTTGTTTTCTGATTGCCCAATTCTTATTTTGTGAACACCACATCTTCACAGTTCTCTTTAAGGACAAGAAGTAGAGTTCATGGAGTTTAAATTTTCTTTTGTTCTCTAAATTACCAGTTTCCATTTCTTTTTCTTGGTCTTTAAAACTGTGCATTTTCTTCATATACATAGTGATGTTTGGTTCTTCTTTCGTATTTATATTTTATGTTTACTATTTCAAGGTAACTGGTGTAGGTTTTCTTCTCTGCTGTGTATATATTTTGCTTTCCCACTAGGAAAGGCTCCATGTTAGACTGAATCGGCAGAACACTACCAAATTGGAGAGAGCTTGGTAATATCTACTGTAGGAGCCTTGATTCACCCCAGACAGTTCTTTAATTCTTTCCTAGAGAAGAATTCTAAGGTCAGAAAAAGGTATGTAGAAGAAGAGTGTCAGAGCCGGGGGGCCTGGGTGGCTCAGTTAGTTAAGTGTCCAATTCTTGGTTTCAGCTCAGGTCATGATCTAACGGTTGTGAGAGAATCGGGCTCTGCACAGATGGTGTGGAGCCTGCTTGGGACTCTCTCTCTCTCTCTCTCTCTCTCTCTCTCTCCCTCCCTCCCTCCCTCCCTCTCCCCCACTCATGCACATGTGCACACACACTCTCAAAATAAATAAACTTAAAAAAAGAAAGAGTATGGAAGCCAATGACAATGTCGTTTTGTAACCAGATTTTTAATTAACCCCTGGATTTTTTTCAACATTTCATTTTGAAACACTTTTAGATTTATAAGAAATTCAAAAATAATGTAGATAATTCCCATGTACACCCCATCCAGATCCCCCCAATGATAACATCTTATGTCACATCATAAATGCAAAGAAACTGAGGTGACTGGGTGTTAAGTCCGACTTCAGCTCAGGTCATTATCTCATGGTTCATGAGTTTGAGCCCCACATTGGGCTCTCTGCTGTCAGCACAGAGCCCACTTTGGATCCTCTGTCCTCCTCTCTCTCTCTCTCTGCCCCTCCCCCACTCTCATTTTTTCTCTCTCTCTCGAAAAAAAAAACATTTAAATAAATAAATAAATAAATAAATTCCAAGAAACTGATATTGGTACAATACTATTGATAACACAGATTTAGTCAGATTTTAACAATATTTCATTCTTTTTTAGGCTGCATTGTTCTATGAAATTTTATGATATGTATAGATTAGTGTACCCATCAAAACAAACAGGATACAGAACTGTTCCATCACCACTAAGAAACTCCTCCATGCGACCCATTTATACTTACCTTCCCATCCCACCCGCAGCCCTAATCCTTAGCAACCACTGCTTTCTTCTTCACCACCATAACTTTGTCACTTCCAGGATGTTATATAAGTGGAATCATAGAAAATGTAACTTTCTAAGATTGGCTTTTTTAACCCATTACAATGCCTGAGACTCATCTAGTTATTTGTTTATTAATACTTTGTTCTTCTTTATTGCTAAATAGTGTTCTATTGTATGGATTACCACAGTTTGCTTCTCTAGCCACCCACTGAAGTACACTTAGGTGGTTTCCAGTTTTAGGCTATTGCAAATAGAGATGCTATGAACATTTATCTACAGGTTTTCTGTGAACATAAATTTTCATTCCTGTAGGATAAATACCCAGGGATGTGACTGTATAGTCAGATGGTAACTCCGTGTTTAAATTTTTTTTTTTTAATTTTTTTTCAACGTTTTTTATTTATTTTTGGGACAGAGAGAGACAGAGCATGAACGGGGGAGGGGCAGAGAGAGAGGGAGACGCAGAATCGGAAACAGGCTCCAGGCTCCGAGCCATCAGCCCAGACAGAGCCCGACGCGGGGCTCGAACTCACGGACCGCAAGATCGCGACCTGGCTGAAGTCGGACGCTTAACCGACTGCGCCACCCAGGCGCCCCTATCTGTGTTTAAATTTTTAAGAAACTGCCAAACTTTTTCAGAGTGGCTGTACCCTTTTATATTCTCACAAGCGGTATGTGAGAGACTCACTTGCTCTGCATCCCTGTCAGCACTTAGTATTATCAGCATTTTTTATTTTAATCATTCTAATAGGTAGTTAGTACTTGAATTTGCATTTCCCTACTGCCTAATGATCTAGAGCATCTTTTCATATTTGCCATACGTATATCCTCTTTGGCAATGTCTTTGGTCTAATCTGTGCTTGGATTGACTGCCTTCTTTCTGTTGTTTAAAGAGTTCTCTATATATTGTGGATATATATGCTAGAGTTTAAGTAACTGAAGACTTCTTTCTTTTTCTCTCTCTCTCTCTTTTTTTAGATAGAGAGCACGTGCACGAGTGGGGGGAGTGGCGGAGAGGGAAAGGGAGAGAATTTTAGCAGGCTCCGTGCTCAGCACAGAGCTCAACACAGGACTCAGTCCCATGAGCCTGGGATCATGACCTGGGCCAAAATCAAGAGTTGGATGTTGAACTGAATGAGCCACTCTGGCGCCCCTAACTGAAGACTTATTTCTAAAACGGGGAAAAAGAAACAATCTCTAAGAAAATTTTTCAAATTAAAAACATGTTTTTAATTTGTTTTCTAATTTCCTCAGGCAAGACACAAAATATTTAGATTGACAAATATTCCCTGAGAAAATCATCAAATAAAAAATCTCCTTGAAAGCAAACGTCATTTTTTATGCAATTAATTCTTGATTATCATTTGTCTGGCACCTGTTAAGCATTTTTCAGATGAAATATTATATTCTTACTGGAATGTTACCACTCATCTTTAAACACTTTAGTATTATTAATGACCATGTTGTAAATACATTTTGATTGAATTATCTTGAATTAGGATAAAAACAAGATGACTGACAAATGAATGCTTGGAAGTGGAATTTCTTGAGAAATTTCTTTGATAATATGAAGTCAAAGCTTTGAATATATGTTCTTCAACAATAATCTGAAGCTGGGCTTCTATCCTTAAAGAAATGCCTATTATTTTTATTTTTTTTTTGTTTAATATGCTGAAAAAACCTGGAGTAACAGTTGTTTCCTAGAAGCTATTTCACAAAAAGATGTTGAGTGCTCTTCTGAGATAAGGCTGAGATAGAAACGTACTGATTTAAAATGTATTAAAGGGGCACCTGGGTGGCTCAGTTGGTTGGTTAAGCCTCTGACTCTTGATTTCAGCTCAGGTAATGATCTCATGGTTCTTGAGATCGAGCGCCATGTCGGGCTGCATGCTGACAGTACAGAGCCTGCTTGGGATCCTCTCTTTCTCAGTCTGTGTTTCTCTCCCACTTGTGCTCTCTCTCTATCTCTCTCTCTCTGTCAGAAGAAATAAAAAACAAAAGGGAAACTAAAGCTAAAGTTTTTTTTTTTTAATTTTTTTAACCTTTATTGATTTTTGAGACAGCGAGAGAGAGCATGAACAGGGGAGGTTCAGAGAGAGAGGGAGACACAGAATCTGAAACAGGCTCCAGGCTCTGAGCTGTCAGCACAGAGTCCGACGCGGGGCTGGAACTCACTGACCGTGAGATCATGACCTGAGCCGAAGTCGGATGCCCAACCGACTGAGCCACCCAGGTGCCCCAAAAGTTTATTTTAAGAAGAAGATTGCAGGCCCCAGACTATCATTTCATCAGAAATCTCTCCCCCCAACACCACCTGCCTTCTCCACAGGTGTTCTCAAAAGGCTACGTTCATTTTACATTTCCATTGCTCTACCCTCAGTCCCTCCCCCTGTCCTCAAATCATGGCACTGAAGTCAGTGTTCTGGCCATAGAGGGGCTTCTCCTGGCACGTGCTGACATCACTCTCGCTGGATTTGCTGTAGCCACACAACTGCTCCGTTGTGACAACTGCTGTCTTAAAGTCAAGGAGACAACTTTGTCTGGTCTGGGTCAACCCCTGGTATTGGTAAACACCAGGGGTTCTCAGCAGTGGAGCTATTGACATGTGGACAGGATAATTCTCTGTTTTGGAGGTTGTCTTGTATGGTCTGGGGAAAGAAGAAAATCTTGCCATTTGGGACACCATGGATGGACTTTGAGGGCATTTTGCTATGTGAAATAAGTCAGACTGAGACACACAAATATCACATGCTATAACTTATATGTGGAGCCTAAAAAAGCCAAACTTACAGAAACAGAGAGTAAAATGGTGGTTGCCAGAGGCTAGGGGGTAGAGGAATTAAGGAGATGTTGGTCACAGGGTACAAACTTACAGTTGGGATATAAGTAAGTTCTGAAGATCTAACACACAGCATGTGATAATAGCCAGCAATGCTGTACGATATACTTCAAATTTGCTAAGAGACTAGATGTTAAACTTTCTCACCACAAAAAAGAAATGCTAATTATGTGATGTGATGGAGGTGTTGGATAATGCTATGGTGGTAAGCATACTGCAATATATAAATGTATCAAATCAACACATTGTACATCTTAAACTTACAAAGTATTATATGTTAATTATACCTCAATTAAAAAAAAAAAACATAAAAAACATTTTCCATACCCTGAAAAAGTAAAGAATAAGCATAGGATAACTTGATTGACCCAAATTCCCAAATTATACTCAAGTTAGGTCCTAAATCTTAGAATTAATCTATTTGCAAATTCTCAGGTTCTGATTACAAGTATGTTTAATTTTTAAAAGAAAAATTTTAATTTTTTAATTTGGTGCTGCTTTATTAGTTCAATATATTAATGCTTCAGTTGAAACTAACACAATTATGTATTTTTAGGTAATTTCCAGTTTACTTTTTTTAATTCATAGCGATTCCTAAGGATTAGCCAAAATAGTGAAAATTGACTTTAAAACTTACAATCTTTGGGGACGCCTGGGTGGCTCCGTCGGTTAAGCGACCGACTTTGGCTCAGGTCATGATCTCATGGTTCGTGAGTTTGAGCCCCGCATCGGGCTCTGTGCTGACAGCTTAGAGTCTGGAGCCTGGAACCTGCTTCCGATTCTGTGACTCCCTCTCTCTCTGCCCCTCCCCCGCTCACACTCTGTCTCCGTCTCTCTCAAAAATAAATAAAACATTAAAAAAATAATAAAAAAAAAACACCTTACAATCTTTGGGGCCTGGGGGGCTCAGTCAGTTAAGCGTCTGACTCTTGATTCCAGCTCAGATCATTATCTCACGGTTTGCAAGATGGAGCCCCCATTGGGCTGAGAACTGACAGTGCACAGCCTGCTTGGGATTCTCTGTCTCCCCCTCTCTCTGCCCCCCACCCTCCCACTAGCACGCATTCTCTCTCTCCCTCTCCCTCTCTCTCAAAATAAGTAAGGTTTAAAAAATAAAATACGGGCACCTGGGTGGCTCAGTCGGTTGAGTGTCCAACTTCGGCTCAGGTCATGATCTCACGGTTTGTTAGTTTGAGTCCCTCATCAGGCTCTGTGCTGACAGCTCAGAGCCTGGAGCCTGCTTAGGATTCTCTGTCTCCCTCTCTCTCTGCCCCTCCCCTGCTTGCTCTCTGTCTCTCTCTCTCTCTCAAAATACATAAACATTTTAAAAAATAGATTAATTAAAAATACAACTTAAAATCTTTGTTCTGAATATATTATCAGCAAAATGAGCCCATTAAATAAAACCATTTCTTTGATTCCAAAGGCAGTGGTCTATTCAGAACTGCTTTGTTGTGCCCTATATGAGAAGACATTTAATGTTGGCTAAAATACAGACATCACAAGAAAGATGAGAAAGACCAGAATTTAGTCTCCTTTGGTTGTTTTGACTCACCCCAATGAAGAAGTTCATACTTCCCCATCGAGAATCCAGATACTGTTCACAATCTAGTCCTTTGGAGGTTTCTATTGTCCAAGAAAAACAAGGTTTTGTCAACAGCTCCCACATGCATACTGGGTACAAGTCCTGCCTATGCTCACCCTGCCCCATTGTTTCCTTGCAATGGGCTTTTGTGTCCATATTTCTGATTTTTGGCTTGAAAGAGAATATGTAGTAAGGCAAGGGACTTTAATAAAATACACAGCAGAATAATTTATAGAGATACTATATTCTTATTTTTCCTGTTGTGTAAGACTCAGGACAGAGCACAATTTTTTTTTCTCTCTTCCTTATGCTTTTTATCCAAGCTTTCATCCTGAAGGCTTCTGTTGTTCACAAGGGAGAAATAGTAGGACTTTTTTTTTTTTTTTTTTTTTTTTTTTTTGACAGCTTGGCCTGGGAGATACCCTATAGCAAACCTCTAGGACCAGGGCAAGAGAAGATTGATGGGAGGGGACAGATTTGAAAAGGGGTTGGTTTCAAGAGTGGTAGAGGCCCAGAGTCTCTTGCTGAATAGAAATGCTGAACTCTAATGGGGGAGCCAACAAGAACAGATAAAGTCTGAGTTGGATACTGGGAATGAGGGAGGAGGCAGCTCAGAAGGGCTCCAATGCCACTACTCGGCCTAGAGGGGCTGGAGCTGCCCACCTGCAGAATCTGGATGAAGGGGAAAGCATTAACTGTGATCAAAAATACCTACTCCCTGGGGTGCCTGAGTAGCTCAGTCGGTTAAGCATCCGACACTTCGTTTCACCTCAGGTCATGATCTCACAGGTTCGTGGGTTCGAGTCCCACATCAGGCTCCACGGGGGCAGTGAGGAGCCTGCTGGGGATTTTCTCTCCCAGTCTCTCTGCCCCTCCTCCACATGCGTGCACAGTGTCTTTCTTTCTCTCTCTCAACATAAATAAATTAATTTTTAAAAATACCTATTCCCAAACGTCCTTAACTGTGAAAATATCCTCCTGCTTAACCCTGAGGAAGGGGAAGGAATTCCAAACCTGACTGGGATTGGAGAAATCAAGCTCACAACCAGATTTAATTTGATTTTGAACAAACAAGGGAATGTGACATTTCTTAGACCCAAGCATTATGCAGCAAATCCCTTGTCACGGCAATGCCTCACCCGCTCCAGTTGCTTAGGGGTTTCAACCAGATGCCTCCAGAGAATATTAAAAGGAAAAAAAAACATCTCTTAGCAAAGACTACAGCTTCAAATGTGTAGCTGGAAGAGCTTTCAAACTTGTTTAACAGAATCATACAATTGAATATGTATTTCTGTGATCACGTAGAATGGGACTCATGAGTGTTAAACCTTGCAAATCCCAGGCCACATTAGATAGAAACTGGGTCCTAAGAGAGTTGGGAGGCCATACTTGTTAGGTTCTAAGAACCAAACTGGAGGACCGCTGTGGAACAGCACACATTCTGCAGGAAGATGTGATTTGGTGTGAGCCTCCTGGGGAGAATCAGCTGCGGAGCTATCTGTGGTACTGGATGGGCTAACCGACAATGTCTAGAGACCAAAGTGCAAATGGCAGATGAGTGACACCTGGTTTCAGTTTGAGTCTGAGGGCAGCAAGAGGGAGGAAGGATTCAACTGCAGTCTTTAAGGTGATACTGTTCCCGTTAAAATAGGCTTTTGCAATATACTGGATTTCTGATCCTTAATTTGAAACTTCATGCGACTACATGTGCATACATTTTCCAAATGCTTGAGATAATTCAGTTCTACAAATCTTTACTAGGTATCTGTCATGTGCAATGCATTATACTAAACACATGGGAGAGATACAAGGTGAAGAAGACACAGTCCCATCTCTTTCTTCGCAATAACTTAGTGGGAAAGATGGAAACAAACATAAATCAGTCTCATACAAGAAAGAATAGGTCATCTATTAAAAGAAAGTAATATTAGTAACTAAGATTCATTGAGAGCTTTCTAGGAACCAAGCACTAATATGCACTACAACATTCTAAGGGATGTACTATTATTATCCCCACTGTACAGATGACAGAACTTAAGTCCAAAAAGATTAAGAAACTTGCCCAAGGTCATATAACTAAGAGTAGATCTGGAATTTGAACCCAGAGATATTGACCCCACAGCTCAAGCTGTTAAACGCCAGCTGTGAAATGCAAGTAATGTGTGATAGTAGAATGGGGTAGAAAAATGTTAAGTTGTTTGTAGGGGAGAAATTAGGAACCAATAAAGACTTCTTGATCCTTGTACTTATTAGGAGAAGAGGCAAAATGGGCAAGCTCTGTATTAATTTCATTTTCAAAAGCAAATACATTCTTTTTGCTTATTTATACTGTCTATATAAGCCAAAAGGTTATTATATTTAAGAGTCCATTGAAGAAAAGAAATTTGCCATTTAATTGCTTTGGAAATCATAGTATTTTTCACATATTTTCCCCCATAGATACACATTTTCCTTATCCCTACATTGAAAGTATAATGTTCTTTTTACCATGTTTTATTTTTTTTCCAATATGCTTCTTTTTTTTAGTTTTTATTTAGATTCCAGTTAGTTAACAAAACAGGTGATATGAGTTTTAGGTGTCCAATTTAGTGATTCAACCCTTCCATACAACACGCAGTGCCCTTAATCCCCATCACCTATTTCACCCGTCCCCTTTCCTATGTTTTATTTAGAATAACACAATCTCAGTAGTCAACCTTTATGTCTACAACTAATATAACGTGTATGTAGAATAGCAGTCATTTCTTGCGTTTATATTGCTCTTTTCTCTCAAAAAACCTGAGACCTACATGATGCCCTGATCTTTTCCATTTTGAGGAGACCCTTATCAATAACGTGCTATAACGTGTATTTAATGGAGAGAAGGAGTAAACAAAAAAAGAGTCTGTGACTTTTCTAGAGGTATAGATTACTATCTAAAGGAGATTCGAATAGAGCACATGACCTTGGAACTCCCAGGTAGCTCAGTGGGTTACGCACCTGACTCTCGATTTTGGCTCAGGTCATGATCTCACGGTTTGTGGGTTCAAGTCCGGTGTCAGGCCCCATGCTAGCAGTGAGAAGCCTGCTTGGGATTTTCTCTTCCTCTTTCTGCCCCTCCCCTCGCCTCTCAAAATAAATAAAGAACCTTTAAAAAAAAAAAAAACGACCTCACTCCCAGTCTAGGGCTCAAGCGACCTACCACACTAAGTGGCAAAGTAAATGAGGTTTGGCAGAGCTAATGGAATAAACTAGGAACTATGCAAACAGGTCAACACAGGAAATCAGCATACTGTCTCAGAAATCCTCCCTAAGAAATGTGTCATGTGAAGATTATTCACACCCACAGTAGCCACTTTGTAGGCTTTCTCATTCTAAAATGTACATTTCTTCATCTTTGTCACAACAGTATGTTATGCCATTATGTTTCATCATCTGTACAATGATAGAGGTACATTCCTAGAATGTGAGCAAGCAAGGAAGGTAATGAAAAAAATGAAGACCTTCCATCCGGAAGCCCACGGAAGTCAATCTCCAAGTGTATGTTTCAGTCGGATCAACTCTCATTTGGGGCGTGTCCCAGCTCACCAAAGAGAAACCTGTTAGTGTGAGCTTGCCTTTTCTGATGGCAAGCCCAGCATGTTTATGATTGAACTCAGTCCACAATTGTCTTCAATGGGGGCTGAGTCTGGAGTCACAATAACAGTTCCAAAGACAAGCTGCAGAGCCCTTGGCCACTGATTTTGCAGTCTTCATACAGTTCAGTAATTTTCCTAGGGCCTGGCAGATGAGCAGCTGTGCCTCTGATGGGTCAGTGAAAGTCCTGCCTGATAAGCAGCCATTCCCAGTTTCTAAGATAAGAATGCTTGTTTACCAGAGGCACATGATCAACTCCTAGGGCGGAGGCCCCTGAAATCCTGTCACTACAGACTTTCTGGCACCAGAGAACTTCAGAAGTCAAGGGTCCAGCACTCAGAGAAAGCCACTCACAACATTAAAGGACCCTTGGGTCTGGGCTCTGTGTTGCTGTGTACTTTGGGGTTCAAGCAACTGCAAATTAGAGAAGTTTCCTGATTTGAGAGTAGGTAGTGAGCTGTGACTTCACAGTCACCACATAGGTAACGGCACCACAGGACAGGAGACAAGAGAAACATGCCTGAGGTGCTGGACTAAGGCACATGGATGGACAGTGGTCATCAAATAATAGTATAACACCTGATGGCCATACTTCTCCACTTCTGAGAAGGACATCTAGACCGTTAAGGAGACTCAGCTGAACACTAACTGAATAGCAAAAGATATTTATCTCCACCCACATGTGCACACACATGCACACACATGTACATACATGCACACACACACATGCACACACACACACACACTTTGCAGATGTGATTCAGGATCTTGAGACAGGAGAATACCCTGGATTAACAGAGGGAGTGCTACATGCTGTCACAAGGGTCCTTGTAAGAGAGAGGAAACAGGAGATGTTCACATACACATACAGAGGAAGGTGCTGTGAAAATAAAAATTAGAGTCACGGGGCCACAAGTGGATGAGCACAGCAGAAGCCACCAGAATTCCAGCAGAAGCTGGAAAGGGCAAGGAAGGGGTTCTCCCCCAGACCTGCCAGAAGGAACATACGGTGCTGACATTGTAATGTTTGTCCAGTGACATTGATTTCAGACTCTGGCTTCCAGAACTGAGAAAACAAATTCCTATCGCTCTAAATCACCCAGTTTGTGGAAATTTGCTATAGCAGCCACAGGAAAGGGATACATATTATTATCTAATACAAATTTGTCTACACCTACAAAGCCCCACACACATAGTCAGGATTCAGATATAAACAAACCAGTGAATCACAGCTGGGACTAGAATAACACTGACAAAGATGACTGAGTACGTTCCCTAAGAGCACCCGAAAAACATGCTCCTCATGGTTTGATATAAAGATGAATGTTGCAAAAGAATGGCAATGAGTTGTGTCATGTATATTCTACCAATATAGCCTTCTCAATATGCATAAAGATATCTGTGTTTGCTTTTAGATTATCCACACCACCACCCCCCTGGAAATCTCTGTTGGTTGTTTCCTATTAATAACCTTGAAACACTTAGTGCTTAACCCTAACACAGCACTTGAGTTTGGGGGTGAGTTTTATGTTTTTAATTCTTTTTCCTTATCCTATATGTATTGTAGTTAAGATTACGAAGGGTTTTAGGAGATGGAAGGAAAATTGACTTTTGCAAGCTCAGCCTATCAGTTTTAACATCCTCTTCATTGGACATATGAACCAAGTTTCAGAGACCTGCCCCTAACCCTGGCCTCTGATTCCCTCTGTGGTTGCCCTGTTGAGGTCAGTTTGAGGACCATATTAGAATGGTTTGTAACCTTTAAATTGCTATAGCAGTTGTTGAGGTTATTGTGTTTCCGGCTGTTTTCGGGAGATCCTCTCTTCACCCGCCAGTTTGGATGCTAATTTTATCAAACTATGTGAATGCTCTTCCTGTGTCACTCCTAAACTATCATCCTCATTTTGTTCCTTAGTTCCCAAGCTCATAAACCATTTCTCTCTCTCCTGAGCCTCCCTATATGCTTTCTTTTCTCAGAGCCCAGGGGAATTTTTTTCAAATATAGTTATAAAATCTCACATTGTAAAGCCCTTAGCCCTCATTACCTAATTGCCTTCCTCCCTTTAACTTAATTACAATCTGTCTCTCCTCAAAGTGTCCTGAAACATGCTCACTCCCAAAACCAGATTCTCGCCTATGCTTCTCATCTCTTTCTGTCTACATTACTCTTTATAGTCTCATCTGTTAGCCATGAGTCCACTTAAACACCTTTTAAACTTTTTTTTCAATTCCACCTTGCTCTATGTCTCGGGATAATGCATCCTAGAAGTCTCTTCCTTACTAAGGAGAAGGGTCAGAAGGCTCGTAGAGTCACCCCTGGCTTTTGTCAATGAGAAAACGAGGTTACATCATTCACCCAGGTGTTACAGCAAGTGGCTAAGATCTGGATTTTAGATAGGTCAGCTGACTTAGATTGGAAAAGAAGGATTTGAGAAGAGCACATTTATCTTATCAGTGGATGGACTAGAATGTGAAGGGAGATTCACTCAGACCTCTAAGCCACCATGACTCACAAGAACCCAACAAAGTGCAATTGACAGAGTAATAATGGGAGGCACTAAGGTCGGGTACACAAGAAACCAGGTATGTGCCTTAGAACGCCAATACTCGATTCCTGACTGAACTGGAGTGAATACCATCTTCCCTTTTTTCCCCTAAAATTTGTTTAAAGTAGATAGTTTTAAGAAAAAAATTTGAGGGTTTGAACATAAGTGGTTTTAATTTCTTCTAGTAGCTGTCTCCATGAGTACGGGGTTGGAACTTCTCTTTCTTAATGGATATTGAGTCCCTTCATGATTACTGACCACAGGTGATAACTTCCAATAAATTTTGGTTATCACAGAAGTCTTGTTTCATCTTTTAAAGACTCTTTTCTGTTCATTTTTTAAAATTAAACTGCATATTTAGTTCAAAGCTTTCTCCAATGGCCCCAGACTTGACTAGATCCAACTATATGGTTCCTGTGGTTTCCTTTGGGGGAGGGAGCATGGTTTGCTCTCTACAAAACTTTCACTTTTCTCTCTTTTAGCTGCTAGGTCCTCAGTGTTATGACAAGAATAAACATCTTACTTAACTGGGTGAGGTTACAGGTGTCTCCCTGGTTGACCGTAGTTGCTCACCAGGATTATTGCCATTAAGGGTGGACGATAGCTCCAACCTGCCCTGCTCCAGCCAGGCTCAAGCCTTTGAAGCTTTCCTGGGCATTGCTCCTTAAGTTTGGCCACCTCCATTGCTGACCCCTTGCTAGCACATTCATGTGGCTTTCCTTTGCCTACACCTCTTAGCTACTCTTGCTTTGTTTCCAGGCAACTCTATAGGTCTGAATCTCATCTTCCCTCTGCAGCCATCTCCAGGCAGGACCAGTGGGATCCATCGTCCTTACCTCCCAGAAACCCCAAATAGCCCTGACTCCCCTCCTTACCTGGCAATCCCTGTGACGCCAGGTTCACTCCAGTTAACTTTCCCACTGCTTCAAGAGAATGAGACAGATCAACAAGTCCCTGACAAAGCAGACATCTAATTAAGGAGAAAAGTGTCCATTTTCTTTCAGGCGAGGCCAAGCCTTATGAGGATGCTCTTGGCATCTGTGCTTCTCTGGGTTTTGGGGAGCAAAGCATCTGACTCTCTGCAAACTGCACTTCCTAAGACAGGCTGCCTTCTCCCCTCTGAGCAGCATCATACGCCTTGGTGAGAGAGTCAGTCCTGACAGGTGTCTCTCTAGTTAACCTTAGGGGAGGGAGCTGGCTCTAACACAGGTGCCTCCTTGAGTTTGAAATTTGAAGCATAGAATGACTTTCGTTCATAGCTTTAAGTCACTGAAATTGTAACTGACATGAAAAACACGCAACATTGTTATTTATACATACATAATAAAATAAAGGCATTTCTAAAATTGTTCTTATTATGATAAAAATGATTTTCATTTAAGTAGTAGTGTGTCATACCTGAGAGTTCCAGGAAGTCACATCATTGTCATCGTGGAAGGAACCTTGGATTTACCTGTGCGGTGTGCAGAGGCCACATTTGCTGACAGCCGCTCGAGCTTAGAGGATTACCAGGCTCTGTTAGAGATTACCGCTCTATTTATGCTTCTTGCCTCATCATTTCAACATATGTTCAACACAGGTTTTATAGTGGTTTATAAGCTCCATCCATGAATAAGAGATAGCAGCTTTAATGAAAAGCAAAATATTGTAATTCACAAATGATCTGGATCAAGCATGCAAGAAAATATGTGAAGGCTTGCCTGACTGGCTCATTCGGTTACACGTGCAACTCTTGATCTTGGGGTTGTGCGTTTTGGGTATAGGGATCACTCAAAAATAAAATATTTTAGAAATGTTCAAAAAATCAATATTGGCAAACTTAGATTTCTAAAATAATCAAGTAATGATATTTCCATAATTTTTAGAACATCTTACTTTGAGTACCCAAAGATTAAGAAATGAGCAGATATGCACCCTTCATAATAGGGCTTGTTCTTTTTACAGTTAATGAAATAATGGTTTTCTTTAATTCTTATTCTTCTCTTACAAAGATTGAAAGAGTAGCCGAATCACATGTTAATCAATTGTTTTGCCTACCACTTGATTTTATCTGAGACCCTTTTTTCTTTCTTTCTTCCTTTCTTTCTTTCTTTTCCCTTTCTTTCTTTCTTTCCTTTCTTTCTTTCTTTCTTTCAACTATCTGCTTAAATTTAAACCTACAAGCTGCAGCCTCAGGTTCTAGTTGTTGTCCCATTAACTCCTTATTTTACAAAGCTTGAGAAAGGCTGACTTGCGGTAAGGAGTATACTCCCCCTAGTGGATAAAGAGAGAGAAGACAGTATTTGATTCCTTCATTTGAGGGTTAATTACCGTTTCAATTTTTGAGCACTCTGTTTTGGGGCTTAGTTTCTCCCTTAAAAGCTCTACTTTGTTGCACCCAAGTTACCAGGGCTCCATCAAGTAGTCTAAGAAACTTTTTGTTGTTTACTCTTATCTCCACTGTTGTCTTTTTTTTTTCCCCATCATGATTATCTTCCTCATTAAAGTTATTCAGCCAACAGACATTTATTAAATGTCTGCCATGTGTCAGGCACAACTCTAGGCACTGGGGATGCAGCAGTGAGTGAAGAAAATGATTCAAAATACTGGCACTGGGAGCTTAAAATAGTATCAGATAGTGTTCATTGTGTGTTTCCCACATGCCAGATTAGTACTTAGGGATTTGTAATTATTATTTAACCGAATCATCCCAACAGCCCTACGAGGAAGCTGAGAGGCAAAGAAATTTGCCCAAGATCACACATAGAGAGAGAAAAGTAAGCAACACTTCCAACACCTTCCCCGACAAGACCCCACAGGAACTCTGAACCTCGTGGCCCTGTTTTGATGTTCATTACAGCATTTTTTTTTAATTGCCTATCTCCTCCAACTAACAGGTATGCTCCATAAGAGCAGGGACTGTGTCTGCTTGTTCATCACCGTAACCCAGAGCCTAAAGCCTGCCACAGCTCTTTTCCAGAGTAATTTGGTTAAGTGGCTTAATGGTAATCATTGAGTTGAAAACTGAACTCAGGACTAATTGACTCCAAAGCCCTTTCTCTAACCGAGAAACTCTAACTTCCATGCGTATCCAAAATGCAGACAGCAACCCCTTACTGGTTGGCTCATTTGAATTATTTTGGAGTTAGATGTCACCGCCAGGTTTTTTAAAGAGGAGGTGAAGATAACGGAGTCTAAAATGAACCGGATCTGATTCTTTAGAAGATTTAAAATCTTCAAACAGATCTTCATTTGCCTCTTCTCCTAAATTTTACAGCCAGAGGAGACAGCAAGAAGCCAAATCAACTCTGGGCCAGGTGGATTCCCCATTTAAGAGCCATTGATGCTTTGCGGTAAAGACCAGAGCGTGGAGAGAGGTGCTGGTGCCGCCCTTTCAGGAGCTACTCCTACTGCGGTGAGTACAACCTATGCGTGTATGAACAGATCAATTTGCATGGTATTAGTTATTTATTTTATAGTAGTTATTCCCTCAGTCGTGGTATGCCCTACACCATTATTCGCCACTTGCCAAGTGACTTAAGAGCACGATAGCGATCATTCAAATCTATTAACCTTTCTTTCTGAGTTTGAAAGTAATTAGCAGCCTTCTGGCCTGCGTTGCCTAGGGCAGGATGGTGAATATTGAAAGAGTAATCTTGCCATTTGAAGTGCTTCTGGCTTGAATAAATGTTTGCTCAGTTGCAGCAATGCCCAGGTAATTCCTTGGTAATGAAGCAGGGATCACCTTCCAGAGCTAGGGCGAGCAGGAAAAATTAGTAGATGCGGGAATAGCTTGTGGGGTAGATCTCTCTCAGCCTACCTTTTAGGTTTCTACTTTAAAGAGGAATTGCTGGTATCTGTTCCTATTACCCAAGACATAGGAAATGAAACAAACCAAAAGGAGAAAACTGAAAAGTTATTTCAGGCTGGCCGATCTTAAACAACAACAAAAAACAACCCAAGGGAATCCTGAATATCACAAACTAGGAGGCCTTGCCTGTCATCCAACTTTTATTAAGATCGTAGGGATGGTTCTTCCCTCCTTAAGTCTTTTGTGTATGGGGAGTTACTTCTGTAAAGGCAAGTTTGCCAGTTAATTCATCACAGCTCTTCCTTTGTTGCACCCATATTTTTTTCTCCCCAGTCACATTGTGTTTACAGTTAATAACCACCACCTATTATCTCCAATCTCTTCCTTCTGCCTTTCTGCGGTCCTGTCTTCTCCTTTAGTACAAAACTCCTCCTATAAACCTCTATGCAAAATCCTCTCACATTTTACTAAACCTCCCTTTCCTAACTGTAGGTGGTGATTCCAGCTGCCCTCTGGGCATCTCTACCTGAATTTCCTGCTCTTGCTTGAAGCTCAACATATCCCAAACTGAACTTATCCCCAGATCTGCTCCTGCTTTTTCTCATCATTGCTGAAGCCCTGAGTATGGGTTTTGGATCTGCCCCCCCTCCATGAATTCCTGCTGCCCACAGTCAAGTTGCTCTCACTCTTCTTAGGACTTCTTTGAAGTTCTTTTAGTTGGCCTCCATGCTTTTCAAATACCATTCCTGTAGGCAACCTGCCCATTCGTTTTAGGCACAACTGCGGTCAATCTGCCGCCCAACAACCATGAGTAGCCCATTAACGAATTAGAGAGATGCTCCCCGGCCCAGCTGCACCACCAGAGCTCTCCACCATGGGCCCTTGGACCTACCCTGAATGCCCACCAAACTGGGGATCTCCCCCTCTCCTAAAGCGACTGGTCCTCTCATCTCCAGGAGTTTCCTTACACTGTTTCTTCCTCATGGTATGCCAGTCTCAGTTCCTTCTTCCCCAACTCCATCCATTTCTTAAGGCCTTCAACTCAATTCCAAAGCCAGTTTCCAATTCCTCCTGAAGATCTTTCCCTCCATCTCTTTTTAGCACATTGTTGGTGTTTCTCCCATCATACTTCCCTTATTTTCTTCTTCCTGGTATTGTGGTTATTGATTTACATATCTTATTACACACCCCCACACCCACCTCCACACCCACACACACCCCAACACACACTCCCACACTCACCCTCACACCTATACCCACCCCCACCCCCACCCTCATTCCTATGCACACCTCCACAACCCACACACCCCATACACACCCCCACCACATCAACACCCCCACCAACACCAACACCCACATCCACACACCCACACACACACTTCCATGCTGCAGGTGGTGCCCTAGTTAGGGAAAAGCAGCAGCTTTGGATCCTAACTCTAACACCCTATATAAGTGGCTTTGGGCAAGTTTCTTATCCATTCTGGACTTAGTTCTCTTGCAGTAATAAGTGAGTAATGGTCAACTTTTCAAATTAAATTAACGTGAGTGTATTAACTGCCAGATGCTCACTAAATGCTGGCTCTTGTTATTAATTCTATCAGCCTTCTTGTCTGCAGATCCCTGCAATGTCTAGCCCATACATTATACAAAATAGGTTCTCAGAATGCTGGTTGTATTGAAGGATCTTGCCTTTAGGTGGATCCTTTTGTTTAATACTTATCTCAAAATTTAGTAGCAGTTTGACAAGCATTGTGTTGACCTACAGAGCACCGACGAACAACTCCCAATCAGATTTATCAGATTCTGGGGTTTTTGGCAGGACCAAAGTGACCCAATTCTTACCCAATTATTATAAAGCTCATCTTGGTATGGTGAAGCCTAACCATCACTTAATGTTTCAGAACAGTTGGAGCTGTATGATAAGTAGATATCCAAAAAGTAAAAACCCAGCAAATACATTGAAGTCTAACAGCCTCAAGCCAGAGAACTGGCGTCAGTCTACATTAACCCAAAGGCTCCCCGAGGTCATTTAGCTGGTTGTCCCAGAGCTTCCTCCTGGGAATGACTGAGGAGACTAAAACAGGAGATGAATATCTGGTTCTCCCAGCCACAGACACATGATCAGTCATTCAGATAAATAAAGCAGACTGTTAGCCATGTGATAGAATTCCCAGGCTTAGCCCCACTTGCAGTGATTCTCAAAGGCTGGTGGTTTTAGAAAGAAGGGCAGAGAGTGATTTCCCCTCATTGAAACATATCAAAACGACCTATGGGTCCCTTTCCCTTCCAGTAATTCTGGGAATCGCTCTCTAAAGCTCCTATAAATTTATGCCTTTGTTGGGGATTAGTTAGAAGTAAAGGAAGATAAGACAGGGATTAAGATGGAAAAAATTGGGGGCTAAGCAAAAAAGGGCACAACAGACAGAAGGGTAGTCTCATTTAACATCCATCCACAGTACTGTTTCAGACATGAATTCTCTAGCTGGTACATGTACCACAAGTTTAATGAAGAGCATCAAAGAAGTACAATTGCTTTTTGATAGAGGAATGTAAAAATCATTCACTGATAAGCAGAAAGACAATGGTTCTCTAATTCACATGTATGGCCACCTCTCCCCTTTCCTGGAACATGAGTGAGCATGTGTGTGTGCTCACACACGCACACACACACACACACACACACACACACGAGGCTTTCTTCAGGTCAGCCAAGGGTGCTTATTCTGTACCAATTGCCAAGAATATTTTTTTCTCTACAGAAGCTGAGTGTCATAATTATTTACATATTTGTCTGGCTCTCTGCCTATTTCTTGACATGTTCCAAAAGGAATTTAAGATGGCTTATGTGGTTATGTACTATAACAAGAATTTAAATTGGAAGTGAGGTGAAAGAAGAAATTAAACCAAAGATGCAAGCATAGGGAGACAGGAAAATAATTAAAAAGTATAAAAAAATGATCCATATACCTGCTGCTACCCGTCAGCCATAAATTTGCATTCTAAGCATTCCAGTGGCCTAATTTGAGGAGAAACCTAGTCAATTACATAATTCTCATCTATAAGAGAGATTCCCAAATGTGTATGTGCATCTGAATCACCTAATGAGCTTATAAAACTATAATCACCTGGGCCCCACCAATAGAATTTCAAATTCTGTAGATCTGGGGTGAGATCCTGAGAGTTATAATTTTAATGTGTTCTTTTGCTCTCTCGGATAAAAGGAAACCAACTTCTCAGGACAAGAACAATTATTCTTGATATTAAGATCTCCAGGACTTTCTTCTAGGGAGTGACAAAGGAGACCTTGTGAAATCCAAGGAACATTCTTACAGAGATTCAAGATGAGTTTCAGAGGCCCTCAGGTTGATGCTTATAATAACCTTCAAAATAGGTTTTGTCATCCACAGTTATGTGAAAGTAATTATGTTGAGAGTTGATAAAGAGGGAACAAGAAGCATAATGATGTTCTCCAGGAACTTGATTTTTGTTAGTTTGGCTTGACCCACGATAGGAACTAAAAGGATTTTAAATCTACTCAATCCCATTATCTTTACAAGGAGCTAAAAATGAACAAGTTCTTAGGAAATCTGTCAGCAAAGTATGCAAGCCAAAAAAGAACAAGTTCTTAGGAAATCTGTCAGCAAAGTATGCAAGCAAAGTATGCAAGCAAGCACGGAGATTTATCTACAACCTAGAATATGAGTTTGAAGAGATGTAGTCTAGCTACTCTTCTCTTAAATTTATTCTTGGGGAATTGTATTGTTCCCAGCTTAAATTGTAGTAGAGGGGGGGAGGCAAAAGGCAGGGGTAGGGAGGGGGTGGGGATGGAAAGAAGTGAGCTCATCCTTATTATGGGCAGACCGAAGTTTGTTTTTAGTGACCCGAAATCACTGAAAGTTCTCATGGTGGTGACGTTCTTGATACACACGAACTTTTCATGATCTTGTAAAGGTTCCTTCATTTCAATTGTGTTGCAAAAGAGACTTAAATTGTACTGTTTTTCCTGTCTCATCTTGCCGCCTTGAATCTGAAGTGAATCTGCAAGACCTTGTGGCATTTCATAGACCTTCTCTTTTTTTAAACAAATCAAGAATTGGTTGAGATGCCCTTTTGGTTTTCTAGGAAAGGGACAGTTTGGGCTGGTTTTAGACAATTTATTACTTGCAGGTGTGCATAAAATTACTGCTGTCAAGCCTTGGGTACAAAATGACTGAAGAAGGCTGCTATTAGATATTGAGACCTCACTCATTTGTTCATTAAATACCTATAGAGAGCTTGGTACTTGCCAAGCACTGAGCTAGATGGTAAGAATACAAGAGTAGCCAAGACTGCCTCCATGATGTTTGCAGTCTTATCTTTACAGAAGTGAAAAGAGGTGATTATAACATAGTGTGGCAAATAGTCTGAAGGAGGAAATGCAGAAAAGAGAGGAAACAAAACTATACCTCGGTGGTCAGGGAAGGCTTGGTGGAGGAAATTACATGTAAGCTGAGACCTAATGTGTAGGTAGAAATTAAACATGTAAAGGTAGGTTAAGCATGGGTTGGGATGGAGTTCAAAATGGAAGATGGGAGAGGATGTTCATCCAAAAACCTCCCAGCTCATTGTGAACATTCATGAAACAGAAGAAAGTATGTTGCTGAAGCTGCACATAGTGTATGTACGATTGGGAGTAAAAAACCTGGGAGATAAGGAGGGGGGAGGTGCAGATCTTAAATAACCTTATAATCCGTATTAAGGAATCTAGACTGTATCCCAGGAGAATTGGAGAGCCATTGAGCTGGTGATCATTTGTTTGCATTTAGAAAGATTGCTTAAACTAAATCTCTCCAGTCCTATCTTTCATCATGCATAGGGTCAGAGGAAGGATATTAATTGTTTCACACTTGAAATCTAAGGTAGTGAAAAAAATTTAGAATGGAGAATCCCATTGCACCTCGAAAGAGTCGAACACAGGTGTGCCCTATCTTGGCTGCCCCAGGTATGCTAACTCGGAGGTGGCTGGACCCCTTTGAGGTGAGGAAGGTGAAGATACTTTGCTGGTTGTGAGATCCTAAATAAATGATCATGTTAATATGCTCCTCTTATATTGTGCCTCACAGACCCCACATCTGTAGTTCCAATATCCAAGCAAACAGAGTCTCTAAGGAGAAGGGAAAATGGGCATATAGAACTAAGTGCCCCCTGCCTTGCAGGTTGGAGATGTAACAAGATCCCTAAGAAAGGTAAGCAGGATATTTGTAAATGTTTCTATCAATGGGACAATTATTTGACAGGGACATTGAAATCTATTAGTGGAAAAGTGTTCTCAAGTAAAACAACAAAGGAAAAATATATCACTTTCTATATGTTTATGATTAATAAACCCCTTTTACAGCTAGAGCTGGAAGAGGACCAAGTCCAGGCCGTAGTATATACAGGGTATTCATGGCTCTGCTTAAAGTAATATGAGTTGAGGGGCAACTGGGTGGCTCAGTGGGTTGAGCATCTGACTTCAGCTCAGGTCATGATCTCACGATTCGTGGGTTCAAGCCCACATCAGGCTCTCCGCTGTCAGCATGGAGCCTGCTTCAGATCCTCTGTTCCTCCATTCTCTCCGCCCCTCCCCTGTTTATTTCTCTCAGAAATAAACATTTAAAAAAAAAGTAATACGAGTTGACCCATAATACAGACTAAGTCAATTTATGGAAAAATTACCCTGGCTTTAATACTATATTGTTAAACTGGAATATTGGCTAATGAGGTTATTCAAAGGAAAAATAAAATGTTTCTGAAATGACAATGCTTAACATGATTTCCTATGTATAGTCTGCCATCTAGTGTTGATTTATGGAAATAAAAAAGCTGGTACAGTAATTTTCAAGTCAGGCTCACCATGTTAAGACATCAAATTATACCATGAGACCCTCTGAGGTTTGTGGAGGTGAGGGAGTGGCTGGGTGAATGCAAGAATAGGCAACTGGTAAGATAGCAGTTACTTGTGGGAAACAGTAGTGTGTAACTAACGGTTCTCAATTCTGTCTACCCAATGTCATCACCTGGGAAACTTTTAAAAAGTACAGGTGGGTAAGCCACACTGCAGACCTAGAAAATCAGATTCACCCAAGTGAGACCCAGCAATGGCATATTTAAAAACTCCCACATTATTCTAGTATGCAGCCAGGGTAAGGACGACCAGGTAATGGGTTAAAACTATGGGCTCTAGGACACCTGGGTGGCTCAGTCATTGAGCATCTGACTTCGGCTCAGGTCATGATCTCATGATTCGTGAGCTAGAACCCTGCTTTGATTGAATACAGGTGAGCCCCACTTCTCTCTCTCTCTCTCTCTCTCTCTCTCTCTCTCTCCCCCTCCCCACCCCCCTTCTATCTCTCTCTCCCCCTCTCCTTCCTTCTCTCTCTCTGAGCCCCTCATGGGATTCTCTCTCTCCTCTCTCTCAGTCTGCCCTCACTCACTTGTGCCCTCTCTCTCAAAAAAAAAAAAAGACTGTGATTCCAGCTCCATCACTACATGAGTGTCAGTGCTTAGTTATTATGTAACCTTGAGCAGGGAAATTAGGCTAATGAAGTAACATCTATGTGCCTCAGTAAAATGAGGGTAACAACCGTCCTTGGGTTATTGTGAGGATTAAATATCATAAATGTCAAGTGTTTAGCATACTGCCTAGTACAGAGTATTCAAAACAAATGTTACATATTAATAGTAATTTTATTATTATGTATTACTGTAAAGGAAAATAGTTTGTGAGTTATTTAAGGGAATAAACAACCTAAGGGATATGAACATATAACATATGGCATATTAGAAATTAGAACATATTATATACGGCACATTTCTATTCCTCTTAAACTGGAAGACTTGTGGGATTGAATGCTGATGCCCAGCTCAGCCATCCCCCGAGGAGCACATGACTTCTTTGGTGCTGATCTAAAGTGCTGTAGGGTATATGGGGCACCTGGGTGGCTCAGTCAGTTAAGCGTCCAACTTCAGCTCAGGTCATGATCTCCCGGTTCATGAGTTCGAGCCCCATCAGGCTCTGTGCTGACAGCTCAGAGCCTGGAGCCTGCTTCAGATTCTCTGTCTCCCTCTCTCTCTGTCCCTCCCCTGCTCACACTCTGTGTTCTCTCTCTCTCAAAAAGAAAATGTAAAGTGCTTTATAGCATAGTAAATTATTCTCAGTCATTCCCAGTCTCTGTCATTGGGTTCAAAATGGTCATTTCCCTAACCCGTTTCATTTGTCTTGCTTGGGTCAGATATCATTTCCTAACTTAATCAGGAGCAGAACCACATCTCTACAGATGTTGTGACAGTAGTGAAGTGCTAGGCACTGGCAGTAGTTTGTAAAGAATAGGAAATCACCGTGACTTAGAGTTATCTTTACAATCAGAAAAAAAAAAGATCTATTATTACTATAGATGACTTGGGGAAGAAGAAATATCTGAAAAGACTCAGAGGATTCCAGTAAAGAGCAATAGTTTATTTGGCTTGGTATTGGATGGGAATATTAGGTGGGACCATGTTATGAAAAACTTTGGCTAGGATAAATTGGGTATTAGGGGCTAGGGTAAAGGAAACATCAAATGTAACAGGTTCTAATTTGAAAGTGAAAGGAGGTGGGAGTGGGGAGGAAATGCATACATTACAGGAGAGTAGGAGAAAATTCTGAGCAGAAATTAATTTGTTTGGTTAGACGCATGTTGAGCTGGTAAAAGGAGAAGACATTCAGAAGGAAATGTCCAGTAAGTAACCAGAGAATCAAGGTGAGTACTCAGAAGGGAACTGTGGGCCTTGGATCAAGATTGGGGAACCAGTAGAATAGGTGTGAGAGTTGAAGTCCTGAGCATGCATGTGTTTCCTCAGTGACTTGACAGGAGAGCGGACCACGGATGACACGCTATAGAGCAGCTTCATTGCCACAGGCAGAGAAGTCAGCAAAGTGCCGAGAAGTGCACAGTGGAGAGAATTTTAAGTGTGATTTTAAAAACACGCAACAAGCAAGGAGAAAGAATTGCAGAGAAGTCAAGTTAAAGGCAGGAAGGATTCAGCTTCTGTAAATTAGGACATCACTGCCAACTGCAAAAAGGCAAAGGGGCACCTGGAAGGCTCAGTGGGTTGGGCGTCCAACTTCAGCTCAGGTCATGATCTCACAGATCGTGAATTCGAGCCCTGCATTGGGCTTCGTGCTGAAATCTCAGATCCTGGAGTCTGCTTCGGATTCTGTGTCTCCCTCTCTTTCTGCCCCTCCCCTGTTTGTGCTCTATGTCTCTCAAAAAAATGAATAAACATTAAAAAAAAATTTTAAGGGCAAAACTATTGGAATGATATTGGCGGCCAATTGCTTCACATCCTTATCAACTCTCGGTATCACTGAGGGTTTATTTGGTTTCTTTTGGATGTTGCTGGGTTTTGTTTTGTTCTAGTCATTCTTGTGTGTGTAGTGGTATATTATTATTTTAATTTGAATTTCTTGGATAATGCGATATTGAGCATTTTTACATGGGCTTATATTTTGCATATATACTCCTGTGGAGTCTGTGTTCAAATTATTTGTCTATTCTGCAATTATATTTTTCCTTTTTCATTGAAGTATAGTTGATACACAACATTACCTTAGTTTCAGGTATACAACATAGTGATTCAACAAGTCTACACATTATGCTATGCTCACCACAAGAGTAGCCACCATATGTCACCATGTAACACTGTTAAAATACCATTTACTATATTCCCTATGCTGTACATTTTATTCCCATGACTTATTCATTCGTAACTGCAAACCTGTCTTTCCCACCTCTGTCTGCCTATTTTACCCATTCCCCCACTCCTCACCCCTGCAACAATCAGTTCTCCACGTTTATGAGTATGTGTCAACCTTTTATTCATTCATTCATTTTGTTTTTTACATTCCACGTACAAGTGAAATCATATAGAATTTGTCTTTCTTTGTCTGACTTATTTCACTTGGCATAATACCAACTAGGTCCATCCGTGTTGTTACAAATGGCAGGATCTCATCCTTTTTATGTCTGTGTGATATTCCATTTATATATGTACCATATCTTCTTTATCCATTCATCTATTAATAGATACTTAGGTTGCTTTCATACCTTGGCTATTGTAAGTAATGTCACAATAAACATGGGGGTGTATATATCATTTCAAATTTGTGTTTTTGTTTTCTTTAGGTAATTAGCCAGTAGTGGAATTACTGGATCACATGGTAATTCTATTTTTAATTTTTTGAGGAAACTTCATACTGTTTTCCTTGGTGGTTGCATTAATTTACATTCCCATCAACAGTGCATGAGGGTTCCTTTTTCTTCACATCCTCACCAACACTTGTTATTTCTTGTCTTTTTGATTCTATAAGCTGATATCTCATTGTGGTTTTGATTTGTATTTTCCTGATTATTAGTGATGTCAAGTATCTTTTCATGTGTTGCTTGAACACCTATATGTCTTCTTGGGAAAAATGTCTATTCAGGTCCTCTGTCCATATTTAATCAGATTATTTGTTGTTTTGTTTTGTTTTGTTTTGTTTTGTTTTGTTTTGTTTTTTGGTGTGGAGTTTTATATATTCTTTACATATTTTAAGTATTAACCCCTTATCAGCGATAACATTTGTGAATATCTTCTCCCATTCAATAGGTTGCCTTTTCACTTCATTGATGGTTTCCTTTGATGTACAAAAACTTTTATTTTGATATAGTGCCAGTAGTTTATTTTTGCTGTTGTTTGCCTTGCCTTACGATACATATCTAGAAAAATGTTGCTAGGGACAATGTTTAAGAAATTATCGCCTATGTTTTCCTCTAGGAATTTTATGGCTTCATGTGTCACATTTAGATCTTTAATCTATTTTGAGTTTATTCTTGCATATGGTATAACAAAGTGGCCCAGTTTCATTGTTTTTAATGTAGCTATCCAATTTTCCCAACACTGTTTATTGAAAATACTGTCTTTTTCCCTATTGTATATTCTTGCCTGAGTTGTTGTAGATTAATTGCCCATATAAGTATGGGTTTCTTTATGGGTTCTCTGTTCTTTTCCATTGATCTATGTGTTTATTTTTGTGCCAGTGCCATACTAGTTTGATTACAACTTTGTGATATATGTTGAAATCTGGGATTGTGATATCTCCAGATTTGTTCTTCTTTCTCAAGAATACTTGGGTTATGTGGGTTCTTTTGTGGTTCCATACAAATTTTACAATTATTTGTTCTAGTTCCATGGAAAAGGCTGTTGGTGTTTTGATAGGGATTGCATTGAATCTGTAGATTGTGTTGGGTAGTATGGACATTTGAATAATATTAATTATTCCAATCCATGAGCATGGAATATCTTCCCATTTTGTTTTTGTTGTCTTGAATCTCTTTCATCAGTGTTTTATAGTTTTCCGAGATCTTTCTTCACCTCTTTGATTAAGTTTATTCCTAGGTATTGTATTCTTTTTGACACAACTGTAAGTGGAATTCTTTTCTTAATTTCTCTTTCTGCTAATTATTAGTGTACCAACATGAAATAGACTTCTGGGGCACCTAGGTAGCTCAGTTGGTTAAGCATCTGACTCCTGATTTCAGCTCAGATCATGATCTCACAATTTGTGGGATTGAGTCCTGGGTTGGGCTCTGCACTGAAATCACTGAGCCTGCTTGGGATTCTTTCTCTCCCTCTCTCTCTCTGCCCCTCCTCTACTTGCATGCTTTCTCTCTCAAAATAAATACATAAACTTTAAAAAAAATGAAACATTTCTGTGTATTAATTTTGTATCCCGTGAGTTTACTAAATTCATTTGCCCATTCTAATAGTATTTTTGGTGCAGTCTTTACAGTGTTCTATGTATAGTATCATGGCATCTGAAAGCAGTGACAGTTTTACTTCCTCTTTACCAATTTTGATGCCTTTTATTCCTTTATCTTGTATGATTGTTGCAGCTAGGATTCTTAGTAGTATGTTGAAGCAAAGTGGTGAAGAGTGGGCATTCTTGTCTTGTTCCTGCTCTTAGAGGAAAATCTCTAGTATTTTACCATTGAGTATGATGTTAGCTGTGGGTTTTTCATATATGGCCTTTATTATGTTGAGGTATATTCCCTGTAAACCCACTTCACTGAGTGGGTTCACTGAGTTGAAATTTGTCACATGCTTTTTCTGCATCTCTTGGAACAATCATTTAATTTTTATTCTTCATTTTGTTGATGTGGTATGTCATGTTGATTGATTTGCAAATATTACACCATCCTTGCATCCTTGGAATAAATCCCAACTGATCGTGGTGAATGATCCTTTTAATGTGCTGTTGAATGCAGCTTGCTGATATTTTGTTGAGGATTTTTACATCTATGTTCATCAGAGATACTGACCTGTAGTTTTCTTTTTTTCTAATCTTTGTCTGATTTTGGTATCAGGATAATGCTAGCTTCATAAAAATGAATCTGGAAGCTTTCCTTCAATTTTTTTGGACTAGATTGAGAATAATAGGTAACTGGTATTAACTCTTCTTTAAATGTTTGGTACAATTCACCTATGACTCCATCTGGTCCTACACTCTTTTTGTTGGAATTTTGTTATTGTTGTTTTAAATTCCTGTATAGTTAACATACAGTGTTATATTAGTTTCAAGTGTACAATATAGAAATTCAACAATTCCATACATCACTCAGTGCTCATTACAAGTGGCCTCCTTAATTTCCATCACCTACTGTACCAATCTTCCCACCAACCTCCCCTCTGTTAACCATCAATATGTTCTCTATAGTTAGGATTCTGTTTCTTCATTTCTATCTCCCCTCCTTTCTTTTTTTCCTTTGCTCATTTGTTTTGTTTCTTAAATTCCACATATGAGTGAAATCATATGGTACTTGTCTCTCTGATTTATTTCACTTAGCATCATACTCTCTAGCTTCATCCACGTTGTTGCAATTGGTAAGATTTTATTTTTTATGACTGAATAATATTCTCTTGTGTGTGTGTATATGTCTGTACACACACACACACACACACACACACACACACACCCCAAATCTTCTTTATCCTTTTGTCTATCAATGGACCTGTGGGCTGTTGCCATAATTTGGCTAATGTAATAATGCTTCTATAAACATAGGAGTACATATATCACTTTGAATTATTGTTTTTGTATATTTTGGTTAGATACCCAGTAGTGTGATTACTGGATCACAGGGTAGTTCTATTTTTAACCTTTTGAGGAACTTCCATACTGTTTTCCACAGTGGCTACATTGGTTTGCATTCCCACCTACAGTGTTAAGGGTTCTTTTTTCTCCAAATCCTCACCAGTATTTGTTGTTTCTTGTGTTTTTTACTTTAATCTTTCTGACAGGTGTGAGGTGATACTTCATTATAGTTTTTATTTGCAGTTCTCTAATGATATTGAGCATCTTTTCATGTTTCTGCTGACCATCTGTATGTTGTCTTTGGAGAAATGTCTCTTTGTGTCTTCTGCCCATTTCTTAACTGGTTTTGGGGTGTGGAGTTGCATCAGTTCTTTATATATTTTGGATACTAATCCTTTATTGCATATGTCATTTACAAATATCTTCTTCCAATTGTAGTTGTGTTTTATTTTTGTTGATTTGTTTCCTTTGCTGAGCAGAAGCTTTTTATTTTGGTGTAGTCCCAATGGTTAATTTTTACTTTTATACCCCTTGCCTCAGGAGATGTATCTAGAAAAATGTCGCTACTGTCAATATCAGAGATATTGTTGCCCATGCTCATTTCTAGGATTTTTATGGTTCAGGTCTCACATTTAGGTCTTTAATCCATTTTGCATTTATTTTTGTGTATGGTGTAAGAAAGTGGTCCAGATTCATTCTTTTGCATGTAGCTGACCAGTTTTCCCAGCACCATTTTGTCTTTTTCCCATTGAATATTCTTTCTTGCTTTGTCAGAGTTTAATTGACCATATAATTGTGGGTTTATTTCTGAGTTTTTGTTCTGTTCCACTGATTTATAGGTCTTCTTTATGCTAGTACCATACTGTTTTGATTACTACAGCTTTGTAATATAACTTGAAGTCTGGAATTGTGATACTTCCAGCTTTGCTTTTCTTTTTCAAAATAGTTTTTGGCTTATTGGGGTCTTTTGTGGTTACATATAAATTTCAGGATTGTTTGTTCTGGTTCTGCAAAAAAAAGCTATTGATATTTTTATAAATTGTGTTAAATGTGTAGATTGCTTTGCATAGTATAAACATTTTAACAATATGCTTCCAATCCATCAGAATGGAAAGTCTTTCCATTTGTGTGTGTCATCTTCAATTTCTTTTATCAATATTTTATAGTTTTCAGAGTACAGGTCTTTCACCTCTTGGGTTAAGTTTATTCCTAGGTATCTTAGTATTTTGGGTGTAGTTGTAAATGGGATTGTTTTCTCAATTTCTCTTTCTGCTGCTTCATTATTGGTGTATAGAAATACAACAGATTTCTGCATATTGATTTTGTATCCTGTGACTTTACTGAGTTCATTTATCAGTTATAGTATTTTTTTTTTTTTTTGGTGGAGTAATTAGGGCTTTCTATATATGGTATCATGTTATCTGCAAATAGTGAAAGTCTTACTTCTTTCTTAGCAATTTGGATCTGTTGTTGTTGTGGTCTGATTGCTGTGGCTAGGATTTCTAGTACTATGTTGGTTAAAAGTGGCGAGAGTGAACATCTTGGTCTTGTTCCTGACCTTAGGGGGAAAGATCTGTTTTTCTAATGGAGTATGAACTGTGAATTTTACATAATATGACTTTTATCGTGTTGAGGTATGTTCCCCCTACACCTACTTTGTTGAGGGCTTTTATTTTGATGCTATACTTTGACAAAAGCAAAGTGGTGATATGGTTTTTATTTTTTCTCTTATTGATGTTATGTATCACATTGATTGATTTGTGAATATTGACCACACTTGCATCCTGGAAATAAATCCCACTTGATCATGGAGAACAATTTTTTTTTTAATGTATAGCTGAATTCAATTTCTTAGTAGTTTGTTGAGGATTTTTGCATCTATGATTATCAGAAATATTTGCCTGTAGATCTTTTTTTGTAGTGTCTTTATCTGGTTTTGGTATCAGGGTGATACCGGCCTCACAGAATGAATTCAGAAGTCTTTGTTCCTCTTCTGTTTTTTGGAATATTTTGAGAAGAATAGGTATTAACTCGTTTTTAAATGTTTGGTAGCTTCTGCCTATGAAGTTGTCTGGTCCTGGACTTTTGTTTCTTGGGAGTCTGTTGATTACTGATTCAGTCTCCTTGCTGGTAATCAGTTTGCTCTTATTTCCTATTTCTTCCTGCATCAGTTTTGGTAGGTTATATGTTTCTAGGAATTTATCCATTTCTTCTATATTGCCCAATTTTTTGGCACATAGTTTTTCATAATATTCTTTTACAATTACTTGTATTTCTGTGGTGTTGGTTGTTATTTATCCCTTTTCATTTGTGATTTGTGATTTGATTTGATCTTGAAAGGGTCCTTTCTCTCTCTCTCTCTCTCTCTCTCTCTCTCTCTCTCTCTCATGAGTCTGGCTAAATGTGCATCAATTTTGTGACCTTTCAAAGAACCATTTCCTGGTTTCATTGATCTATTGGGTTGGGTTTTGTTTGTTTCTTTGTTTCTATATCATTTATTTCTGTTCTAATATTTATTATTTCTTTCCTTCTGCTTGTTTGGGGTTTTGTTTGTTGTTTTTCTAGCTCCTTTAGGTCTAAGCTTAGGTTGTTTGAGATTTTCCTTGCTTCTTGATGTAGGACTCTATTGCTATAAACTTCCCTCATTAGAACAGCTTTTGCTACATGCCAAAGGTTTTGGACTATTGTGTTTTCATTTTTGCTTGTTCCCATGTACTTTTAATTTCTTCTTTGATTTCTTGGTTGACCCATTTAGTGTTTAGTAGCCTATTACTTAATCTCCATAGATTTGTGCTTCTTCCAGATTTTTTTTTGTTTTTTTGTCTTTGTTTTTGTTTTTTGTGGTTGATTTGTAGTTTCATAGCATTGTGGTCAGAAAAGATGCATGGTATGGCTTCTATCTTTTTTAATTTATTGAGGCTTGTTGTGTGGCCTAATAAGTGATTTATTCTGGAGAATGTTTTATGTACACTTGAAAAGAATGTGTATTCTGCTGTTTTAGGATCGAATGTTCTGAATTTATCTGTTAACTCTATCTGGTCCAGTGTGCCATTCAAAGCCACTCTTTCCTTACTGCTGATTTTCTGTTTGGATGATCTGTCCGTTGATGTAATTGGGAGGGGGAGCAGTTAAATTTCCCTACTATTATTGTATTACTAGTGATTAGTTTCTTTATGTTTGTTATTAACTGTTTTATGTGTTTGGGTGCTTCCATGTTGGATGCATAAATATTTACAATTGTTTTATATTCTTGTCAGTCTGTTCCCTCTATTATTATATAGTGTCTTTGTCTTTTTTTACAGACTTTGTTTTAAAGTCTATTTTGTCCAGTGTAAGTATTGCTACTCCTGCTTTCTTTTCACATCCATTTGCATGATAAATACTTCTCATTCCCTCACTTACAATCTGCAAGTTATCTTTAGATCTGAAATGAGTCTCTTGAAGGCAGCATATGGATGGCTCTTTTTTTTTTTTTTTTTTATCAATTCTGTCATGCTATGTCTTTTGATTGGAGAATTTAGTCCATTTACATTCAAAGTAATTATTGATAGATATGCATTTGCCTTGTTTTTTTACTTCTTTTGTGGGTTTTTTAAAATATTTTTATTTATTTTTGAGAGAGAGTAAGTGAGCAGGGGAGATACAGAGGGAGAGGGAGACACAGAATCTGAAGCAGGCTCAGTTTCTGAGCTGTCAGCACAGAACCCAACGCAGGGCTTGAACCCACTAGTGGTGAGTTCATGACCTGAGCCAAAATTGGATGCTTAACTGACTGAGCTACCCAGTTTAACCCCTTTTGTGGTTGTTTTTGTAGTTTCTTTCTGATCCTTTCCTCTCTTTCTCCTTCATAGTTTGTTGGTTTTCTTTAGTCATACACTTGGATTCCTTACTCTTTATTTGTTTATTTTTTATATTATTACAGTTTCTGGACTTGTGGTTACCATTGGGCTTATTAACATCTTCTGTGAATAGCAGTCTATATTAAGCTCATGGTTGTTTACTTTTGAACTTCTTTACTCCTCTCCCCTCAATGTTTCAGATATTTGGTATCCTGTTTTATATCCTTTTATTTTATGAATCCCTTGACTGATCTTTACAGAAATGTTTTTATATGCTTTTGTGTCTTTTACTTTTTATAATCTCACCTATGGTCTTTCCACACAAAGACTCCTCTAATTCTTGTAGGGCTGGTTTAGTGGTCATGAATTCCTTTAGTTTTTGTTTGTCTGAGAAACTCTATCTCTCCTTCTATTCTGAATGATAGCTTTGTTGAATAGAGTATTCTTGGCTGCAGATTTTACCTTTTTAGCACTATGAATATATTGTCATTCCCTTCTGACCTGCAAAGTTTCTGCTGAAAAAATCAGCTGATAGCCTTTGGGATTTCCTTAGTATGTAACTGTCTTTTTTTCTCTGGCAACCTTTAAAATTCTTCCTTATTATTATTATTATTATTATTATTATTGCCATTTTAATTACCATGTATCTTGGTGTGGACTTCTGTTAGTTGAATTTGTTTAGCAATCTCTGTGCCATCTGAATCTTGATCTCTGTTTCCCTCCCCAGATTTAGGACATTTTCAGCTATTATTTCTTCAAATATATTTTCTGCCCCTCTTTCTCTCTTCTTCTGGGATCCCTATAATGTGAATGTTATGCCTGATGGAGTCACTGAGTTCTCTAAGTCTTTTCTCATTATTCAGTATTTATTTGTCTCTCATCTGTTCAGCTTGAGTGTTCTCCATTACTCTATCCTCCAGGTCAGGTCACTGATAATGTTCCTCTGCTTTCTGTAGCCTACTGTTTATTTCATCTATTGTATTTTTAGTTTCAATTATTGAGTTCTTCATCTCTATTTCTCTCTCTCTCTTTTTTTTTTATCTCTTTGCCAAGGGCCTCACTGATGTCCACTCTCCTCTGACGTCCAGTGAGAATCTTTATGATCATAACTTTAAATTCTCTATTAAGCATTCTACTTATTTCTGTTTTGCTTAGATCTCCTACTCTGATTTTTGTCATGTTCTTTCATTTAGGATATATTTCTCTCTCATTTTGTATTCCTTTTTGTGTCTGTTTCTTTGTGTTAGGAAAGTCAGGCTATATCTTCTGCTCTTGAGAGTAGTGGCTTTATGGAGAAGAGGTTCTGTAGAGTCCTACAACGCAGGGTCCCCTGTTCACCAGAACCTGACACTTCAGGGGAATCTCCTATGTGTGTTGCCTGCATCTTGGTGTAGGAGTCTCTTTTCTATTCAGTGTAGACTTCTGCACTGACTCTGTGCCTGTTGTGGGCCATGCTTGCTCTTTCCGATGTTAGTAAGACCCAAGCAGGCTGGTTCTGAGGCAGGAGACTGCAGAAGGGCTCAGGGGTGGGCTGGCCATGTTAGCAAAATTTGTGCTGAGCTGCTAGTCCTAGGCCAGATGCTCCAGATTGCAATGGCCACCAGGAGCATGGAGCATGGAGGGAGTGGCTATGTGAGATGTGCTTGGTGTTAAAAAAATTTTTTTTGCACTGAGCCTAGGGTCAAGGCCAGCCGGTTTAGAGTGGGCAAGTCCTTGGGAGAACTCATGGGTGGGGTACACTGCTAGCAGATTAAGTAGCAAGTGTCTGTAGAGGGTTGCCTCCTGCAGGTGGTTCTGTGTTTATGCTGGGGGCGTGGGGGAATAAAATGGCACTTACCAGCTTCTTTGTTCCTGAAGAAGTCCCTCAACATGTTCCAAAATCCTTATAAACAGATATCCCTCCCATTTGTCCCAGGCATTGTGCAAACTGTTGATTCTATGTTGCCTCTCTGTGGGCTATTGTCTCTTTAAGAGTGGTGACCCAGTTATCACTTGCCCTCTTGGCTCTCCCACTATCAAGTCAGCTGACTTTTAAAGCTCCAGGCTCTAAGTCCTGCTGATTACACAAACTCCCAGAATTCAGCCCCTCTGGTTTCAAGGCCAGACATCTTGGAGATTTGTTTTCCCTGTATGGGCTCCCTGGTGCTTTCCCCTCTCCATGCCCACAGCTCCCTCCCTCCTGCAGGCAGCTCCCAGTCACCACCTCTCCAATGTGGTTTCTTCTCTACATTTATTTGTGAAGTTTGTTCTTCCAGTCTTTGGATTGCTTTCTGGAACAGGGTGAGCTTAGGGTCCTCCTGCTCCACTCTTCCCTCCCAATTGGTCTTGGACTTTTGTTTGTTTGCAGTTTTTTGATTACTGATTTGATTTCATTACTAGTAATTGGCTTGTTCAGATTTTCTGTTTTTTCCCAGTTTTGGAAGATTGCATGTTTCTATTTTCTAGGTTGCCCAACTTGTTAACATAAAATTATACATCAGTCTCATAATCCTTTGTATTTTGTTGTGTTGGTTGTTACTTCTCCTCTCATTTCTGATTTTACTTATTTGTGTCCTATCCCTTTTTTTCTTGGTCTGGCTAAAGATTTATCAATTTTGTTTGTCTTTCCAAAGAACCAACTCTTGGTTTCATTGACCTAGTTTTTTATTCTTTATTTCATTTATTTCTGCTCTGATCCTTATTATTTCCCTCCTTGGTTTGTTTATTTGAGATTTTTCTTGTTTCATGAGGTAGGCCTGTATCACTATAAGTTTCCCTTTTACAACTGTTTCTCTGTCTCCCAAATACTTTGGACTTTTTGTAAGTTTTTAAATTAATTAATTAATTACTTTTTTAAAATGCTTATTTATTTCTTTGAGAGAGAGAATGCACAAACAAGGGAGGGGCAGAGAGAGAGGGAGACACAGAATCGGAAGCAGGCTCCAGGCTCTGAGGTAGAGTTTGAACTCATGAACCATGCACAGATCATGACCTGAGCCGAAGTTGGACGCTTAACCTACTGACCCACCCAGGCACCCCTGGACTGTTTTTATTTTTATTTGTCTCCATGTATCTTTTGATTTCCTCTTAGATTTCTTTGACCCATCTCCTGTTTAATAGCATGTTGTTTAGCCTTCATGTGTGTTTTTTTTCCCCTAGATTTTTTCATACCACTGTGGGCAGGAAAGTTGCATAATATGATTTCATAATATGATTTCAAAATATGATTTCAATATTCTTCAATTTATTGATATTTGTTTTGTGACCTAATGTGTGATCTATGATGGGGAATGTTCTATGTGCACTTCAGAAGAATGTGTATTCTGTTGTTTTTGATGGAATGTTCTGTCTATATCTGTTAATTCCATCAGTTCTAATGTGTCATTCAAAGACACTGTTTCCTTATTGATTTTCTGCCTGTATCATCTATTCATTGATGTAAGTAGGGTGTTGAAGTCCCCTACTATTATTATATTAATGTCAATTTCTTCCTTTATAGGTCTGTTAATAATTGCTTTATGCTCCAATATTGGGCGCATATTTACACCTATTATATTCCATTGTTGGATTAATTCCTTTATCATTATGTAATGCCCTTCCTTTGTCTCTTGCTACAGTCTTTGTTTTGAAGTCTACTTTGTGTGATGTAAGTAGTGCTACCCTGGCGTGGTTTTGTTATTGTTTGTTTTGGTTTTTTTTCCAATTTCTGCTTCTATTTACTTGGTATATCTTTTTCGATCCTTTTGCTTTCAGTTTGTATGTGTCTTTAGGTCTGTAGTCTCTTGTAGGCATAAATGGGTCTTGTGTTTTAATGTATTCTGCCACTTATATCTTTTGACTGAAGCATTTGGACCACTTACATTTAAAATAATTATTCATAGGTATGTATTTATTGACATGTTGTTATTTTCTGTTTTTTCTTTCTTTTCTATAGTCTTTTCCTTTCTTCTTTGCTTTCCTCCCTTGTAATTGATAACTTTCTATAGTGTTGTTTGGCTTTCTTTCACTTTACCTTTTGTGTACCTACTATAGGTTTTGGGTTTGTGGTTACAATGAGGTTCATATATGGGATCCTAAGTATACAGCAGTCTATATTAAGTTAATGGTCATTTAAGTTTGAACTTATTCTAAAAGAACTTTTTCCTCCCTCCTCCACATTTTATGTATATATGTTTTCATATTTTGTATCTTTTTGTTCATAATTTTCTTTTAATTATGGCCTTTTCTTTTCCACTTGAAGAATTCCCTCTAACATCTTGTAAGACTTATTTAGTGGTGATGAATTCCTTTAACCTTTGTTTGTGAAACTTATCTTTCTTTCAATTCTGAATAAGCTTCCAGGTAGAAGGTTGTAGGTTTTTTTCCTTTCAGCAATTTGAATATATCATGCCACTCCCTTCTGGTCTGTAAAATTTCTGCTGAAAAATAAGCTGATAGCCTTATGGAATTTCCCTGTCTATACATTTTTGCCTCTCTCTTGATGCTCTAAAAATTCTTGGTTTACCTTTAACCTTTGCTATTTTAACTATTATGTTTTGTGGTGTGGACCTCCTAGGGCTCATCTTGTTTGGAACTCTTTGTGCTTCCTGAACTGGATATCTATTTCCTTCCCTAGGTTAGGGAAGTTTTCAGCCATTATTTCTTTCAAATAAGTTTTCTGCCCCTTTCTCTCTTTTTTCCTTCTGGGACCCCAAAATGTAAATGTTCAGTTGATGTTGTCCAAAAGCTCCCTTAACCTAATCTCAGTTTTTAGACTTTTTTCTTTTTGCTGTTCAGCTTTGGTGCTTTCCATTACCCTGTCTTCCAAATTGATGTTCCACTCTTCTGCATCCACTAATCTGTTGATTCCCTTTAGTGTATTTTTCAATTATTGTATTCTTCAACCCTGGTTCTTATATTCTTTTTATCTCTTTGTTGAAGTTCTCACGTCGTTCTTACATTCTTTTCCAATCTTGTGAGCATCTTTAAAATCATTATTTTAACTCTGAGCAGGCATATTGTTTATCCTTGTTTCATTTAGTTTTCTGGGGGAGGGGGGTTTGGGGTGCCTGGATTGCTCAGTCAGTAAAGCTTTCGACTTGGGCTCAGGTCATGATGTCATGGCTTGTGAGTTCAAGCCCGTGTCAGGCTCTGTGCTTGTGCTGACAGCTCAGAGCCTGGAGCCTGCTTCAGATTCTATGTTCTCTGTTCCTCCCCTACTCATGCTCTCTCTCTCTCAAGAATAAATAAAACATTAATTTTTTTTAAATTTTCTGCGGGAGGTTATCTTGTTCTTTCATTTGGAGCATATTCTCCTGTCTCCCTATTTTGCTTGAATGTGTTTGTTTCTATGAAACATAGCTATTTCTCCTAAACTTGAAGGAATGGTCTTGTGTATGGTCATCCCCTGTGCATATTGTGTGCCTGGTAACTTTGGCTGGCTGGCATAGGGGTCCCTGCATACTCTGCTGGCACTGCCCTGGTGGGATGGCTAGAGCTTAAGTGGGCATGAACTGGGGCGATTCTGGGGCTCTCTGCATAGGGAGTGCTCTTGTAGGACAGCTAAAGCTAAGGTGGGCATGGGATGGGGCACTCTCTGGATTCTCTGTGTAGAAGACAGTCTGGCAAGATAGCTGAAGTGGGTGCAGCCCAGGTTTTCCCAGGGTTCTCCACACACACAGGGCACCCTGGCAGGTCAGTTGGAGCCAAGGTGAGGCCCAGGACAGGAAGTTCTTGGCACGTACCACAGGGGTACCCTAGTGGGTTAGCTGAAACTGAGGGGGGCATAGACTGGAGGGTCCTGGGGCACTCCATACTGTGGGGGGGGGGGGAGACCCTGGGAATACAGCTGAAGCTGAAGTGGTGCCAGCCAGAGTGCGCTCAGCACAAGAGGATGCCCAGGCAGAGTGACTGGAGCCAAGGCCAGTGCCAATCAGGTGTGTAAGGGACTACTTGGTGGGGTGGCTGAAGCAGAGGTGAGCAAGGAAGTCCCAAAGTACTGTGCCAGAGATGCCCTAGGAGGCCACTTAGAGTCAAAGTGGTCTCTAGAGAGTTCTGGGGTAGCTTGTGCCTGTTGCACCTTGGTCTAGCAGCCAGAGCCATAGTGAGCACTTACTAGGGGTGTCCCAGTGTGTATCCTGCTGGTACACACATTGGTGGGACACCTAGGGCTGGTACAGGCTAGGGACGAGGAGCACATGAGGGAGGAGGCCAGCTCTGGCACCTAGATTTTGCTTCTCCTCCATCCTATCAAGGTGAAAGGAGAAGATGAATCATGGTGCTCACCAGCCCCTTTGACCTGGAGAGTTCCAGTAGCAACCCTGGTATCTGGCAGGATTCTAGGGCTAGTTCTAGGGCTAGTTCTATTCTAGTTGCTCTTTTAAACCATTGTTTTTTTCTGCCCCCCCCCCCCCCCCCCGCAGAAAACCTGCTCATAGTCCCTCAGTACTATCCCTCCCCACCTCAGTGTGTGCCTGGGGGTGGAGGCGGGGTGGGGGGGGGTGGGGTTAGGTTCCCTTCATTACCGTGTCTCTCTCTTGCCATTCCCTAGGTGGTCTATCTTTTGTTGTGCAGAAGCTGTTTAGTCAGCCCTCAGTTCTTCAGGAGGAATTGGTTTACATATAGGTATAGATATGGTATGTGGAAGAGGGGAGTTCAGGGTCTTCCTATATAGCTGTCTTGTACCAGAGTCCCAATTACACTTTTTCATTGATAAGTAGGAGTGATTTATATAATCTGGAAAGAATCTGTCAGACATATTATTGAAAACTTTGGAGGTTGCCCTCTGAACCTCCTACTAGTATGTTTAGATGATAAAAATTCCTAATGTGGCCCAATTAATCAATCTTCCTGTACGGCTAATGTTGTGTGTCCTGTTTACCAAATCATTACTTACCAAGGACAGGAAAATATTCTATCTTCCAAGAAGCTTTATTTTTCATATTTATGATTTTTGTGCATGATGTGATCAAGCTTTTTCCCCCTTTGGATGCTCATATTGATTCCATACACTTACTGAAAAGATCATCTTTTCCTTCCTGTACTACATTGACAATTATCATAGAGCTATCTAGTTTGTGTTTGAGTCTATTTCTGAACACTATTCCATTTTCTATTTGTCTATCCTTGTGCTAATAGCCCTAATTACAGTAGCTCTGTAACAAGTTTTGATACCTAGCGGTGTAGTCTTCTAACTTCACTATTGTGCTTTAAGATGGTCTTTGCTATTTTTGGCTCTCTATATTTCCATGTAAGTTGTTAACCCTCCCACCTTATGTCCTCACCAAAATATTAGGATTTTGGTCGATTTCACTGAATCTACATCAATTTAACAAGAATATCTAAAAACTAGTGTTCAAACCAACGTGTATTATTACTCTATTCAGAGTTCAGAAATTTCTCAGTAATTTTGTTTTTCTGTGTAGAGCTCTTGCACATCTTTCATTAGTCTAATGAGACTAATTCCTAGGTAGCTGATAGTTTTTAAAATATTATGTATTTCATTAAATATTATCTTAGGTGTGGCTTATACATAGGATTACCTTACACTGATTTTGCATTGACCTTACCTCTAGTAACACCACCAAAAACACTAATTAGAAAGTTTTGTCTACTTAGAAAATCCAAAAGGGTCTTCCATCCCATTGACCGTGAATTAATTTTATTTCTCCACTCAATCCTTATACTGTTTTCTTGCCTTGTATTTGACTATAGATTTCCCTATCAGCAGTGCTTGACATGCAACCCACAAATTTTAATATTTTCATAACAAAAAAAAAAACTCTGAAAACAGAGGAACTTGAAAGGGACAATGTAGGGAATAAAGGGATAGAGTAACATTAAAAAAAAAAAAAGCTAATAGAAGGACTGGAAGATAAGGAAATCCTTTGGAAACAAAAGCAAGGAAGTTAGAGAAAACAAGACGATGAACATAGGAGGTCCAATACCTAAATATGAGAAATTCCAGAAAAAGAGGACAGAGTATGAGGAAGAGAGGAAAGTATTAAAGCAGCCAAACAGTAAAGGACTTAAACTTTCCAGAATGAAAGGATGTGAATAATTAGCACAATGGATGGGGAAAAAAAAAAAGACAAATCTTATCCCCAGGAAATTCAGGATTTTCTTTTGATTTCTGGAGTTTTCTAAGATCTTCAATAAAAAAAGACTTGTGGGGCACCTGGTTGGCTCAGTTAAGCACCTGCCTCTTGGTTTCAGCTCAGGTCATGATCTCACAATTAGTGAGATGGAGCCCCTCATTGGGATTCTCTCTCTCCACCCCTCCCCTGCTCATACACTCTCAAAATAAATATACTTCAAAAAAAGAAAAGGACTACTTGTTAATGGATTGCAAATTCAAAGACTGTTCATCAATAATTTTGAACAAAAGAGAGTGAGGCAAATTCTGAGGGAAAACTGTTTTCAACCTAGCATTCTAGACCTAGCCAAACTATCAATGAAGGAATAGACATTTTCTTGTGAGATTTCAAAACTTTCCCTCTCAAGTGCATTTTCAGAGAAAACCCCTGGAAGATGGGCTCAGCAAAATAAGGGACTGCCACAAAAAAAATCAAGGACACAGATGACTGAACATAAGAGAAGCAAAGAGAAGCCCCAGGAGGACTACTATGAACACACTTAGTAACCAATTCAGACTGGAAGAGATGGAAAAGGGCCCCAAAAGATGCATCTATAGGAGGAAAAGAAAGCAGTTAATAAAGAGGTTTTATAATCTTGGGGACGATGTGTTAATCTCAGGAAGAACAAAAATTACACAGGTAAGAAGATATAATCATAGCATACTAGTTGGTTAATCAGTGAATGAAAGTCCTTGAACACTGAATATAAACTTAATAACAAAGATTATATTAAGTAAATTAGTAATTACTATAAGAGGATGAAAAGGAGGATGTAAAGGTAGCTCAAGGGGGAGTTAGAAGTACAAAATCCCCATCTTCCATAACAGCAAGTTTAAATAATGAATAAAGTCAAATATATAGCAGAATATAGCCTTTAAATACATCCTTTAAATATCCTTTAATATACCTTTGAAATGATGAAGGTAAATACTAGAAGAAACTGCTAGAAGGTTTACAAACTATTGGCAGATAACTCACTTGTCAAACCTCTTTTTTTCAATGTCTAAAGAAATTTCAGCCACAAATTAATTGCATTTATGGGGAAAAAAAGCTACTTTTTGGAAAATTATTCTAAAAGACTTTTAGAAAAGTTGAGAAAACTATAGACAAAAAAAAAACCAAGAACATACATTCAGCCACAACTGCAAGTGTCAACATTTACAACTCAACACAAATCTTCAACATTTACAACTCAACACAAATCTCAAACATAAACTATAAACTTTAACAAGGTTCAGTTATACTTAAAATTTTATGAATCTTAAATTTAATTGCAAAATTAACCACAGAATACAGTATATTTTTACTGCACATGACCAACAGTAAATAATTACAATACTCAAATCTTAGTATATTGAAGTGCACAATAATCCCCTACCTTAAACTTTATAAATGTACTTTTCCTTTTATCAAATACAAGGTTCACATGAGACTAACAAAAATTAATAGTCTATTCAAGTGTCAAAGGACAAGGCTAAGCAGTCAGTTGACCTTATTTAAAATGTTTATGAACCAGAACAATTTTCTTTGAGTTTCCTAAGACAAAGACTAGTAAGGAATATTTAAAGACTGAATAGAATCCAGTGGCAACAAAATTAAGGAGTGTGGGGAAAAAAAACACCATTCAATTAATAATACAGTTTACCTGCCAGATTGTAGATCTCCTGTGCGCAACAAGATCAGTAGGAACAACTTTCAAACATTAATATTGAATTTAGTACAGTTTTTTTAAATGTTTGGTTGTTTTTGAGAGAGTGCATGAGGGAGACACAGAATCTGTAGCAGGCTCTAGGCTCTGAGCTGTCAGCACAGAGCCCGCTGCGGGGCTTGAACCCACGAACCGTGAGATCACGACCTGAGCCGAGGTCGGACGCTTAACCAACTGAGTCACCCAGGAGCCCCTGAATTTAGTACAATTTGATACTCTAATTATAGAATTTAAATTAGATGCCTGATAATGTTTTGAAACTTCTTTTTTTAAACATTGGGACTTTAAAAGATTCCAAACAAATACTGTAGTGTCTTGGAAAACATTAACTGCAGAAATGCCCACAAGTAGAAAGGATACCTGATGGTACAGGAATTGAAATGATATGGCAATGTGAAGAGTTAAAAGGAATGATATCGTAAAATATGAAAAGGATGAGATCATCTTTAACACCTGAAGTAAAAATAAAGGGTGAGCTCATTGCTTTATGTATAACTAGGAATTGCTACCTTCAAAATATCTTTTGAATGCTTATTTTTAGACCGCCCGTGTTTAACAAATACTCTGCTAGGAGCTACGTGTACACTGATGAATAAAACAAGGTTCTCTGCAAAGAAAAAAAACCTTGGTCTAGGAAGGACCCATTAATTCTTACAAATTTAATTAAATATGGCTTTGGGAACTAAAGAAAATTTTTTCCAAAAAGTTGACTTTGTAGTTAAGAATGCTTATGTACACAGTCAGAATTTCAGAGGCTCATATATACTTAGAAACTCTAAACTGCTATTTCAATCGATGATACTGTCTTATCAACTACCTGTATATCTTTCCCAAAGTGCACTCTCACAAGCAAAGTTTGTTAAAACAATGCAACATTTCATGTATTCTCGCATACCTAGTCTTAGTAAAATATACAACAAACTGCAATTTTTTAATCTGGATATCAAAGACAACTTAAGCCAATCATACATCTGAAATAAACGTCCTAAATTTTATAACATCATCAGTGTGTCAGCAAATACAGGGGCGATGGAACCGTGACTGAATACACGAGGCTGTTGCAGTTAATCTTCATCATCTCTTTGAAACGGTACTACTTGAATTTCTCTGGCTATCCTTTCTGCTAATGTTTTACTATTTGCAGCAATTATTCTTCGTGACATCAAGTCAAATGGCTCACCTAAAATCAAACCAAATATGGAAAATGGTTATATCTCATACAAGAATTCCTGTAAAACTAGTACAGCAATATGTACTAGGGTCAATCATAGTATTTTAATACTTTCAGTTTCCTTTACTCTGTCGCAGAACCATAATGTTTAAGCTCTGGCGATGCATAAATGAGTTTTAAGAGTATTTTAATAAATACCAGGTTTTTTTTGAGGGGGTTGTGGTGTCTCAGTCATACCAGTTTGAAAAAGGTTATCTTTACAGTTTTTAGTCTTTATTTAAATTCCAGTTAACATCAGTGTAATATTAGTTTCATCTATTCCTTCTTTTGTGTGTTCTTTTTCAATTCTTTTTATTACTCTTACTACCTCTTTAATGTTTGGGAACCTATGTTCATGAAATTTGCCTCCAAAGCATTTCATACCACTCTTCTTCCATTCCCTTCTTCGTTACCTTTCTCCCAGATCACTGGTGAATACTTCTGGGCCTGGTTCACTGTAAAAAACTTCATCAGTTCAAAGCAAGCAGTCAGCCTCTCTAGGCCCAAGGCACAAAGTGATGGTGGAGACAGTTCACTGTCAACTACCACCATGATCACCATTCAAAGAGCTCTTGGTACAATCCTAAGATTCAGTGACCTTCTCTACTTTTCTAATAGCTTTTCAAGAGTTCCTGGTACCTTTAAAAAGGCTTAGCCATCTATCATTATTAGTCCCACATTACAATTAGCTTTTTACCCTCCTTGCCTGTCAAAATTTGATATCCTGATTTTGCAGAAAATCACATGGCTTGTTTGTTTTGCCTTCAACAGGTGAAGTGTAGTATATGTTAAACATTAAAAGAAAAAAGCTGTAACTAAAGGAAAGTCCAACAGAGAGAAAAATGCTTCAGTGTCCCATCATTTTACCTGTCACATCCATTAGCACTCCACCAGCTTCGGTAACAATGATGCCAGCTCCTGCCATATCCCAGCAATGAATTCCCATTTCATAATATGCATCTGCAACGCCAGTTGCCACAAGGCACATATTAATAGCTGCTGTTCCAACACCTCGGATCCTACCAAATAACATTTAAAAATAAGATGGAAAAAAAAAACTTTTAAACAGGTTCCTCCTTTAGTTTTAAGGGTTGATTGAGAGAATTTGAGTGAATATGGAGAATGTTAAAAAAAAATTATTTCATGATTTGTTTCATCATTTGTTACAGTGATCAGTGATTATGATGAGCTCAGATGATTAGCATTTTTTAGCAATAAAGTATTAAGGTATGCACACTGCCTTTTTAGACATAATGCTGTTGTACACTTAATATACCATGGTAAAATAAACACATAATTTATATGCACCGGAAAAAACAAGAAATTCATCTGACTGGCCTTTTTGCTGTGGTCTAGGACCAAACCTGCAATATCTCTGAGATATGCCTGCATTTATAATGGGAAACCTTCTTTATAATGGTCTACCACTATCAAGTGGTATTATTATCACCAATAATGGGACAAAAAGGTATCAAGTACCTCTTCCTATGATGCACTGAGAGACAACATTGCTTGTCTGGCATTCCGGCCAAAAATGTAACTCTAATCTTTTGTTTTCTCTTAAAAAATTTTTTTAAAAATGTTTATTCTTCAGAGAGAGAGAGAGAGAGCACGAGTGGGGAAGGAGCAGAGAGTGTCAGCACAAAGCCCAGTGCAGGGCCTGAACCCACAAACTATGAGATCATGACCTGAGCCAAAGTCAGACGATCAACTGAGCCACCCAGATGTCCCTATGTAACTTTTATCTTGAGAAAGCCAGACAAACCCAAATCAAGGGACATACTACAAAGTAACTGGCCTACATTTTTCAAAAATAGCAAGATCATAAAAGACAAAGACTAGGCAATAGTTCCAGATTAAAGACAATTGATGAGAAATGACAATTAAGTGCAATGTTTGATCCTAGATTGGATCTTGGATCTATTTTTCAAAATTTGCGTAAGGCCACTATATTAGGTAATATATCGCCATTAATTTCCTGATTTTTGTAACTGTAGTTATGTTAGGGAGTATCCCCCTTATTAAAGGAACACACACTGAAATGTTTAAGAAAAAGGGTTCATCATGTCTGCAAGTAATTTTCAAATGTTTTTCCTCAAATTCCTTTTGTAATTGTTTAAATTTCTGAATATAAGGCAATGCTATCTGTTCACAGAAAAGGAAATAACAGGAGTAGGGGGAGAGCTGGAAGACGGCACACTAGGAGGATCCTGAGCTCAACTTTCCCTACAGACACACCAAGCCAACAGCTACATTTGTGCAACGAACTGAATAAGGACCCAGAGTCTGGCAGGACGGAGCTTAATCATAGAGAGACCAGACCAAAAGGGTAAAAGGGGCAGACATGCAGTTGGGAACCAAAGCCCTCTGGTGAGACTAACCACAAACAGGAAGGTCACCACAAACAGGAAGGTCACCACAAGCATGGAGAAGTGAGATGATCAGGCTCCGTGCCATGTACCCTAGGCATTGTGGAAACACACCGGGAAGACAAGTCCCTGTAACAGTTGGCCCTGAAGATGAGTGGGGCTTAACTTCACAAGCTTTTAAAATCAGTGGGGTTTAACCCCAGGTACTTTTAAAATGAGCAGGCTTAGTTCTGGAAGAGCTGGAGGACAATAGGAAACAGTCTCTACCCTAACATAACCCAAAATAAGTAACCCATAATAAATAACCCAGCCTAGACACAGCATAGAAGCAGTAGTTTGAAAAGTGCCTGTGGTATATGTGGAAAGATAGATTTATTTACTATCACAAAACATGCGGTGCAATGACACATCTTCAGGAAACTTCTCCAAGAACAAAAGTGGAGGCAGGCACCACTTCCCTTCATCTCCCCCAGCTTAAATAGCCAGATACATGTGGGAACTTGTGCATTCTCCTTCTATTTTGCTAGAACCACCTGCCCCACCCCCACATTCACCTGCAGATCCATCCCATACAACTCCTCCCACAACTCGACAGGCATTCCCCAAATGCAGCTCCTGCCCACCACATCCTGCAAGCAGCCTGGGCAGGGACCAAGTGACTGTCCCTTGGATAGAGGGGTAGATAACCCCACACACCAGCACACCCACAGTTCCAGCAGCCAAACCTTTTAGCTGACCACCCAGGAAGGGTGCCCTGCACCTGGTGAGCCTACGGCTACAGCAGACAAGACTGGGTATAGGCATCTAGTATGGCTGCTCACCCCTTCCGAAGAAAGCCTCTCAGGGAGCCCCACAGGGAGAGTGTTCTGCCCTCTGGTGGGCCCACAGCTAGGGCAGAGTAGGTGCAGACATCTCCCACATACAAGCATGCAGTGACCAAACCCAGCACGGTGTGCCCACAGCAGACACAATAGGTTTTTGCAGCCAACTGGACTAAAGGCAAATGTGACTCAGCCACAACAGTAGGGTGTGCACAGCCCCCAGAAGATATCCGAGGAGTGCCTGGTTCTGGTGACCAAGGGGCATTGTGCTACATGGCACCACAAACTTCCCTTCGCAAGGCCACTTCTCTCAAGAGCAGGAAACAGACCTTCCTCATACACAGAAATAAACACAGAGTTAGTCCCGTCTCCTCATTTTGTCTATGTTCCAAATGAAAGGACAAGGAAAAAAAAAATCACAGCAAAAAGGCTAAATGAAATGGAGATAAACAATATGCCTGATGAAGAATACAAAGTAATGGCCATAAAGATACTCACTGGACTTGGGAGGAAAAAAAAGTAGAAGATCCCTGAGATCTTTGACAGAGAAAAAATATAAAAACGACCAATCAGAGATGAAGAACTCAATCCATGCTAAAGGGAATCAATGACAGAATGGAGGATGCACAAGAACAGACTGGTGATCTGGAAGACAGGGAAATGGAAAGCAACCAAGTTGAATAGCAAAGAGAAAAAAATAAGAGAACTCAACGATTTCATCAGGCATAATAACATTAGCTCTCTGAAGGAGAAGCAAGAAGGGGCAGAAAACTTATTTGAATAAATTATAGCTGAAAACTTCCATAACCTGAAAGAAACAGACATCCATATACAGGAGGCAGAGACCCTCCAACAAGATGAACCCAAGGAAGTCCACACCTCCCTACATCATTTTTGCCATGTTATTTTTAAAAAATTTTTTTAAAGTTTATTTATTTTTGAGAGAGGGAGAGAGGGAGAATGAGTGAGGGAGGGGCAGAGAGGGAGACCCAGAATCTGAAACAGGCTCTAGGCTCTGAGCTGTCAGCACAGAGACTGATGCGGGGCTCGAACTCTCGAGCTGGAGATCATGACCTGAGCCAAAGTCGGACATTCAACCAACTGAGCCAACTAGGTGCCCCTTGCCATGTTAATTATTAAAAGAATTTTAAAAGCAAGAGCAAAAAACAGATGCATACAAGGGGAATTCCATAAGGCTACTGGCTGACTTTTTTGGCAGAAACTTGCAGGCCAGAAGGTAGTATGATACAGTCAAAATGCTTACAGGAAAGTATCTGCAACCAGAATATTCTACCCAGCAACAGAACTGTTTGGAACAGGAGAGATAAAGAGTTTCCTAGACAAACAGAAGTTAAAGGAGTTTATCACCACCAAACTTGACTTACACAAAATGTTGAAGGGAATCCTGAGTGGAAAGAAAAGGCCATAATAATAAGAAAATTATGAAAGAAAAAATTTCACAGATAAATGCAAACATATAATAAAGGCAGGTAAATCACTTATAAAACCAGTATGGAGGTAAAAAAAAAAAAACATGAAAGTAGTAAAATATACAAAATGAGTCAAGGGATACACATAAATAAAAGGATATAAAATATGACATTCGTAGGGTGCGTGGGTGGCTCAGTCAGTTAAGTGTCTGACTTGATTTCAGCTCAGGCCATGACCTCACGGTTCAGGAGTTCGAGCCCCACACTGGGCTCTACACTGAGAGTGTAGGGCCTGCTTAAGATTCTCTCTCTCTCTCTGCCCCTCCCCTGCTCATGCTCTTGCTCTCTCTCTCAAAATGAATGAATAAACTTTAAAAAAAAATTCATATATATATATATATGACATATATATATGACATATATATGACATATATATATGACATATATATATATATGACATATATATGACATATATATATATGACATTCATAAAACAAGGGTGGGGAAGTAAATATTTAGTGCTTTTAGAATATGTTTAAACTTAAGCAATCATCAACTTTATATAAACTGCCACACCCATAAGATTTTATATAGGAACCTAATGGCAACCACAAATCAAAAACCTATAATAAATAGGAAAACACAAAAAAAGAGGAAGGAATCCAAGCATAATACTAAAGGCCATCAAACCACAAGAGAGAGCAAGAGAAGAAAGGAATAGAGAAGAACCAGAAAATAAGGCACAAAAAAATGGCAAGAAGTACATACCTATGGATAGTTACTTTTAATATAAAAGGACTAAATGTTACAATCAAAAGATACAGGGTAAATGAACAGATTAAAAAAAAAAAAAAAAAGACCTATCCATTTGCCACCTGTAAGAGGCTCACTTTAGACCACTTAAAGAATGGAAAAAAAGGTTCCATGCAAACAGAAGTGGAAAAAAAGCCTGAGCAGCAATATTTATATCCCACAAAACAGACTTTAAAACAAAGACTGTAACAAAAGACAAAGAAGGGCATTATATAATGATAAAGGGAAAAATTTTAAAACAGGGTTAATAATTGTAAATATCTATGCACCCATCATTGGAACATCCAAATATATAAAGCAATTACTAACAGACCTAAACGGAGAAATTGACAATAATACAATAACAGTAGGGGCCTTTAACACAACACTTACATCAATGTATATGCCATCCAGACAGAAAGTTAATGGGAAACAGTATCTTGAATGGCACATTGGACCAGTGGACCTAACATATATACGAAACATTTCATCTGAAAACAGAATACACGTTGTTTTCAAGTGCACATAGAACATTCTCCAGGACATGTTAGACCATAAGACAAATGTCTATAAATTCAAGATTGAAATACTATCAAGCATCTTTTCTGGCTACAACAGTATGAAACTAGAAATCAATTACAAGAAAAAACCTGCAAAGAATACAAATACACAAAGACTAAACAATATGCTACTAAACAATCAATAGGTCAACCAAGAAATCAAAGAGGAAGTAAAAATACATGGAGATAAATGAGAAATACAACTGTACAAAATCTTTGGGATGCAGCAAAAATGAATTTTAAGAGGGAAATTTATAGCAATATGGTCTAACTCAAGAAACAAAAATCTCAAACACCTTACAAACCCTTAAATTAAGAAATCTAGACAAAGAAATATGGCCCAAAGCTAATAGAAGGAAATATTAAGACTAGAGCAGAAATAAAACAGAGACTAAAAATAAACATGGAAAAGTTCAATGACACCAAACTGGTTCTCCACAAAGGCAAAACCGATAAACCTTTAGCCAGATTCATCAACAAAAACAAAGGACTCAATCAGAAATGAAGGTGGATAAACAACTTATAGCACAGAAATACAAAGGATTATAAGAATATTATGAAAAATCATATGCCAACAAACTGGGCAACCTAGATGAATAAATTCTTAGAAACCTATAAACTTCCATACCTAAATGAGGAAGAAATAGAAAATTTGAACACACCAGTAACTAGCAACGAAATTGAATCAGTAATCAAACTCCCAACAAACAAAAGTTTAGAACCAGATGCAGTCACAGGTGAATTGTACCAAATATTTAAAGAGTCAATACTAAAAGAAAATACACACACACACACACACACACACACACACACACACACACAATACATATTCTTCTCAAAGTATTCTAAAGGACAGAAGGAGGAAAGCTCCCAAATTCATTCTATGAGGCCAGCATTACTCTGATACCAAAACTAGACAAAGACATTATAAAAGAAGAACACTATAGGCGATTATCTCTGATGAACATGCAAAAATCCTCAATATATTAGCAAACCACATTCAACAATACATTAAAATGATCATTCACTATGACCAAGTGGGATTCATTCCAAGGATGCAAAGATGGTTTAATATTTGCAAATCAATCAATGTGATACAGCACATCCACAAAATGAAAGATAAAAATCACATGATCATCCTAACAGATGCAGAAAAAGCATGTGACAATTTTCAACATCTGTTCATGTTAAAAATCCTCAGCGAAATCGGTTTACAGGGAACATACCTCAACATAATAAAGGCCATATATGAAAAGCCCACAGATAACATCATACTGTGGTGAAATACTGATGCCCTGCTTTTCTTCTTAAAAAATTTAATGTTTATTTTTGAGAGAGAGAGGAAGACAGAGCATGAGCAGAGGAGGGGCAGAGAGGGAGAGGGAGACATAGAATCTAAAGCAGGCTCCAGGATCCGAGCTGTCAGCACAGAGCCCGACACAGGGCTTGAATCCATGAGCCGTGAGATCCTAACCTGAGCCAAATTTGGATGCTTAACTGACTAAGCCATCCAGGCACTCCTGAGAAAGCTTTCCTTCTGAGCACAGGAACAAGACCACTTTTCTTGAACATGCTACTAGGAGTCCTAGCTGCAGCATTCACATAAAAGGAACTCTCGTGCATTTAAATTGGCACAGCTACTGTGGGAAACAGTATGGGAGGTCCTCAAAAAAATTAAAATAGAAATAGCATACAACCCAGCAATTGCACTACTGGATGCACTACCTAAAGAAAATGAAAACACTAATTCAAAAAGATGTATGTACCTTTATGTTTACTGCAGCATTATTTACAATAGCCAAGATACGGATGCAACCCAAGGGTCTTTCAACAGATGAATGGATAAAGAAGATGAGAAATAGAATAGACAGACATAATGGAATATTACTCAGCCATAAAAAAGAATGAGACTTGACATTTGTGATAATATGCATGGACCTAGAAGGTATTACACAAAGCAAAATAAGCTAGAGAAAGACAAATACCATATGATTTCAATATATGTGGAATCTAAAAAACAAAACAAATGAACAAAAATAGATTCTTAGATATAGAGAATAAAATAATGGTTGCCAGAGGGGAGGTGGGTGGAGGGATGGCTGAATTAGATAAAAGGGATTAAGAAGACAGGTTTACAGTTATGAAATAACTCACGGAAATGAAAAGTACAGCATAGGGAACAAAATCAATAATTTTGTATATTGTTGTTTGGTGACAAATGGTGACTACACTTACCATGGTGAGCACTAAGATACAGAACTGATGAATCATGTTGTATACCTGAAGCTAATCTATTACCATACGTTTATACTTCAATTAAAAAAACACAAAAATTTTAAAAAGAAACAGGAATTGATGACTAATGTATTTATTTTGTATCTAAAATATGAAAAAAATAACACTGTACCTCAGTACATCCTTTGTGCCAAAGCAATTTAAAAATGATTAAAATTTGATGTCAAAGGTTTTACTGCCTTTGTCTTACTGTATATCAAATTTAAGAAAGAACTAGTAACAAATGTTTGCTTTCCAAATACATAAAACCAAATTAACTTTAGTGGCTTTTGTTAGTTTATATGAAGAATGGCATATTTTCTCCCTTGTCCCACGGTACATGTGATGGTCCATAGCTCATGTCCTAGAAAGCAAATACCAAGATCTTTCATGAATAACCCCTTGGTATTCTATTCAGATAGAATTGTAGGCTGGAGGAACGATAGCGATACATACTGGTAATGCTTCTGTCCATTTCTAATAAACTCCTTTATTGCTCTCAGGCAAGGAGTCTTATAGTCAGAAAGAACATTCTTTTACAGACAAATATTACCAGAGAGTATTCAATTACCAAATAATTAAGGCTATGGTCTACATTGTACAAATGTGTTCTGAATCCTATCTTAGTCTGATGCTTCTATAGAATTGTGATACTGAAGATCGTTCTTCTTAGAGATTTGAGTTTGTGCCACTGCTTAAAACTATAATCTTGAAAAAGTTTCCTTTTCATGTTTTACTCTTCTTGTCATCAAAATGGGGATACCAACTTATTTTGAACCACTGTTTTAATAGTCATAATAAACTGATGTAAAGCACCTGGGAAGTGCCCAGCATATAAAAGGACCTCATAGACTATATTTAAGATGAAATTATTCCCTAAACCATGATTCCAGAAAACACAGCAGTAAACAAACAGTGCATTTCACCTAAGTAAGTCTCCCAAAATTAAAGGAAACAGACCCATAATGATTTAACTTTGCCTCATAAATGTCATTTCCTAATTAGGAACCTATTAGACTGTTCCTACTTGTTTAAGGCATGCATTCAAATTATGACTCCCTTTAGTTTCGGGCGCGCGCGCGCGTGTGTGTGTGTGTGTGTGTGTGTGTGTGTAACCCTTCTGAATTCACATTGAAAAACTCAAGAATCAGCAAAATGCAAAAGATCACAGAAAAAAAAAATCAATAAATTAGCATTTCTCCTTGGTAATATTTTCCTGGCATTATTTCTTTATAATTTTAAGAAAATCCAAAACTAAAAGGTCACACTGTTTACTTTTGACTTCAATGGAAACATAAAAGGTTAAAGTTGTAGAGTGCTTGCAGCTCCTTTATGAATAACATAACCATTTTATTTTCTCACAGTTAAAGTCCTTGCTTTAAAACAGCACATCATAGCTGCAAGCTTTTTTAAAATCCTCTTCCCTCAAGGACATCATTCTGGGAGGTTTCATAGCTTTTTTTCTAAGTAGGCTCCATGCCCAACATGGGGTTTGAACTCGCAACCCCAAGATCGAGAATCACATGCTCTACAGACTGAGCCAGCCAGGCACCCCTAGGTCCTATACCTTCTTTTTTTCTTTCTTTTTATTTTTTAACATTTATTTTTGAGACAGAAAGAGACAGAGCATGAATGGGAAAGGGTCAGAGAGCAAGGGAGACACAGAATCTGAAACAGGCTCCAGGCTCTGAGCTATCAGCACAGAGCCCGACATGGGGCTCGAACTCATGGACTGTGAGATCATGACCTGAGCCGAAGTTGGACGCTTAACCGACTGAGCCACCCAAGCGCCCTGGTCCTATGCCTTCTTGACAAACTCCTCTCTTCTATTTTATTACTATATAGATCACAGATTTACAGCCTAGAATTATACTTTGTACAATGGCCAAACTATACATGGAATGTCTTGACTCCTAAAAAGAAATGTCTAATGTTGAAGAAAGAGAAATGGTCTGGAAGTCAGGGTTCTAGTCACATCTCCATCTACCTTATACCACATCTACCTTACCTCACATCTCTCTGAACCTTAGTCAACTCACCTACAAATAAGTCTGCATTTTCAGATGTTCTTTGGTCAGTTCTCAGTCTTACAACTTAAGGATATTTTCAGAAGGAAAAAGGTACAAACAATTGATAGTGAAATAAAATACAAAAATCTGTGGTTATTATTAAGTCTTTTTTTTCATGATAACAACTACAATAAAGGTCAGAGAAATGGTACTTAACATAGACATTAACTACATTAAATTTAGGAATCTCAAAACTCTAGCTTCTTTTTTAAGGACAAATGTATATAACTGTAATATTTGCTTTGAATTTCTTCATTTACAAAACTTCCATTAAAGAAGTACTCAGGTTTGGGGAATAATAGTGGCATTCTGATTTCTATTTCTTAATGTTTATTATTTATTTTTGACAGAGAGAGCATGAGCAGGGGAGGGGCAGAGACGGGGGGGGGGGGGGGGGCAGGGAACAGAGGATCCAAAATGGACTCCGCACTGACAGCAACGAGCCTGCTGTGAGGTTCAAACCCACAAACTGTGGAATCATGACCCGAGCTGAAGTCAGACTCTCAACTAACTGAGCCACTCAGGTGCTCCTGGCATTCTGATTTTAAAACCCCATATTATCTTTCCACAAAAAGCAAATAAAAATTAACAAGGACAAATAAAACCCACAGGACCAATTCCTTCAGCAGTTCTAGGATCCAGAAAACACAAAATTTCAAACTACCTGAAGTAAAGGGAAAAACAAACAAACAAACAAAAAAATCCTAACAGAGCATCGAAAGCTTGTAGATGCTAAGTTGGGGAGAGGAGGCAGAAAAGACTGTCGCAAGAAGGGAACAGAGGACCCAGAAGGAACACAGACAAAACTACCTTAAACAGGAAGTGAGACAACAAATACAAATATGTTGAACACATATAAGGATTTGGTAATTCATAGCCCTACTATGGAAGGAGCTGGAAAATATGCAGACCCTAACCTGGCAGCCCCAGGGAAGCTAACTACCCTAAGAAAGAAAAAGTGAGACAACAAATACAAAAATTCTGAAAACAGGTAAGAATTTGGTAATTCATAGTCCTGCAAGATTATGTATATAAAGACTTCTCTTTACAGAGAAGGCACTAGAAAAAAAGTAGAACCTAACCGCACAGCTTCAAGGAAGCTGTACTTCTTGGGGAGAGTCCAATAAGACTGGTTATTCCACGTATATGTGCAATGTAAAAACAAAACAAAATATGGAGCATTTGGGTAGCTCAGTTGGTTAAGCATCTGGCTTCGGCTCAGGGCATGATCTTGCAGTTCTTGAGTTCAAACCCGGCATCAGGCTCTGTGCTGAAAGCTCAGAGCCTAGAGCCAGCTTCAGATTCTGTGTCTTCCTCTCTCTGCCCCTCCCCTGTGCTTGCGTGCGCGTGCTCTCTCTCCTTCTAAAATAAACATTAAAACAAAACAAAACAAAACAAAACAACAACCAAGCTTAGATACAGAAAACAGATTGGTGGGTGCCAGGGGTTGAGGATGAACAAGATGGATAAAGGGGGTCCAACGGTATAAATTTCCAGTTATAAAATAATTCATGGGGATATAATATATTACATGGTAACTATAGTTAATAAATCTGTATCCCATATTCAATGTGCTGAAACAGAAAAATATGCAGCCAAGAATTCTTTATCCAGCAAGACTGTCATTCAAAATAGAAGGAGAGATAAAAAGTTTCCCAAACAAAAATTAAAGGAGTTTGTGACCACTAAACCAGCCCTGCAAGAAATTTTAAGGAGGACTCTCTGAAGGGAGAAAAGATGAAAATATATATATATAAATAAATACCAAAAGCAACAAAGATTATAAAGGACCAGAGACCACCACCAGAAACTCCAACTCTACAAGCATCATAATGGCAATAAATTCATATCTTTCAGTACTCACTCTAAACGTCAATGGACTCAATGCTCCAATCAAAAGACACAGGGTAACAGAATGGATAAGAAAACAAGATCCATCTATATGCTGTTTATAAGAGACTCACTTTAGACCTAAAGACACCTTCAGATTGAAAATAAGGGGATGGAGAACCAGCTATCATGCTAATTCTCAACACAAGGAAGTCGGAGTAGCCATACTTATATTAGACAATCTAGACTTTAAAGACTGTATCAAGAGATGCAGAAGGGCATTATATCATAATCAAGGGGTCTATCCACCAAGAAGACCTAACAATTGTAAACATTTATGTGCCAAATGTGAGAGCACCCAAATATATAAATCAATCACAAACATAAAGAGACTCATCAATAGTAATACCATAATAGTAGGAGACTCCAACACCCCACTCACAATGGACAGATCATCTAATCAAAAAATCAACAAGGAAACAATGGCTTTGAATGACACACTGGACCAGATGGACTTAACAGATATATTCAGAACAGTTCATCATAAAGCAGCAGAATATACAGTCTTCTCCAGTGCACATGGAACGTTCTCCAAAATAGACCACATATAGGGACACAAATCAGCCCTAAGTAAGTACAAAAAGATTGAGATCATACCGTGCATATTTTCGGACCACAATGCTATGAAACTCAAAATCAACCACAAGAAAAAATTTGGAAAGATAACAAATACTTGGAGACTCAAGAACATCCTACTAAAGAATGAATGGGCCAACCAAGAAGTTAAAGAGGAAATTAAAAAGTATATGGAAGCCAATGAAAATGATAAACACCACAACCCAAAACCTCTGGGACGCAGCAAAGGGGATCATAAGAGGAAAGTATATAGCAATCTAGGTCTCCCTAAAGAAGGAAGAAAGATCACAGATATACAACATAACCTTATGCCTTAAGGAGCTGGAAAAAGAACAGCAAATAAAACCCAAAAACAGCAGAAGACAGGAAATAATAAAGATTAGAGCAGAAATTAATGCTATCAAAACCAAAAAAAAAAAAAAAAAAAAAAAAAAAAAACCACCAGATCAATGAAACCAAATGCTGGTTCTCTGAAAGAATTAACAAAATTGATAAACCACTAGCCAGTTTGATCAAGAAAAAGGAAAGGACCCAAATAAAATCAAGAATGAAAGAGGAGACAGCACAGCCAACACAGCAGAAATAAAAATAATAAGAGAATATTATGAGCAATTATATGCCAATAAAATGGGCAATCTGGAAGAAATGGACAAATTCCTGGAAACATAAATACACTACCAAAACTGAAACAGGAAGAAATAGAAAATTTGAACAGACCCATAACCAGTAAGGAAATCAAATTAGCAATCAAAAATCTGCCAAAAAACAAGAGTCCAGGGCCAGATGGCTTTCAGGGAAATTCTACCGAACATTTAAGGAAGAGTTAACACCTATTCTCTTGAAGGTGTTCCAAAAAAAATAGAAATGGAAGGAAAACTTCCAAACTCTTTCTATGAAGCCAGCATTACCTTGATTCCAAAACCAGAAACCCCACTAAAAAGGAGAACTATAGACCAATTTCCCTGACGAACATGGATGCAAAAACCCTCAACAAGATATTATTAGCCAACTGGATCCAACAATACATTAAAAACATTATTCACCACAACTCAGCGGGATTTATACCTGGGATGCAGGGCTGGTTCAATATCCACAAAACAATCAATGTGATCCATCACATCAATAAAAGAAAGGACAAGAACCATAGAATCCTCTCAATAGATGCAGAGAAAGCATTTGACAAAATACAGCATCCTTTCTTGATAAAAACCCTCAAGAGGTAGGGATAGAAGGAGCATACCTCAAGATCATAAAAGCCACATATGAACGACCCAATGCTAATATCATCCTCAATGGGGAAAAACAGAGCTTTCCCCCTAAGGTCAGGAACAAGACAGGGATGTCCACTCTCTCCACTGTTATTCAACATAGTATTACAAGTCTTAGCCTCTGCAACCAGACAACACAAAGAAATAAAAAGCATCCAAATCAGCCAGGAGGAGGTCAAACTTTCACTCTTCACAGACAACATGATACTCTATATGGAAAACCCAAAAGATTCCACAAAAAACAAACAAACAAACAAACAAAAAAACCTGCTAGAACTGATTCATGAATTCAGCAAAGTTGCAGGATATAAAATCAACGCACAAAAAATGGTTGCAATCCTATACACCAACAATGAAGCGACAGAAAGAGAAATCAAGGAATTGATCCCATTTACTGTTGCACCAAAAACCATAAAATACCTAGGAATAAATCTAACCAAAGAGGTGAAAAATCTATACACTGAAAACTATAGAAAGCTTATGAAAGAATTGAAGAAGACACAAAAAAATGGAAAAAGATTCCATGCTTCTGGATAGCAAGAACAAATATTGTTAACATGTCAACACTACCCAAAGCAATCTACATATTCAAAGCAATCCCTATCAAAATAACACGAGCATTCTTCACAGAGCTAGAACAAATAATCCTAAAATTTGTATGGAACCAGAAAAGACCCTGAATAGCCAAAGCAATCTTGAAAAAGAAAACCAAAGCAGGAGGCATCACAATCCCAGATTTCAAGCTATACTACACAGCTGTAATCATCAAGACAGTATGGTACTGGCACAAGAACAGACACTCAGATCAACAGAACAGAATAGAGAACCCAGAAATGGACCCACAAACATGTGGCCAACTAATCTTTGACAAAGCAGGAAAGAATATCCAATGGAATAAAGACAGTCTCTTCAGCAAGTGGTGCTGGGAAACTGGACAGTGACGTGCAGAAGGCTAAACCTGGACCACTTTCTTACACCATACACAAAAATAAACTCAAAATGAAGGAAAGACCTCAATGTAAGACAGGAAGCCATCAAAATCCTCAAGGAAAGCAGGCAAAAACCTCTTTGATCTTGGCTACAGCAACTTCTTAACACATCTCCGGAGGCAAGGGAAACAAAAGCAAAAATGAACTACTGGGACCTCATCAAGATAAAAAGCTTCTGCACAGCGAAGGAAACAAACAGCAAAACTAAAGGGCAACCAACAGAATGGGAGAAGATATTTGCAAATGACATATCAGATAAAGGGTTAGTATCCAAAATCTATAAAGAACTTATCAAACTCAACACCCAAAAAACAAATAATCCAGTGAAGAAATGTTCAGGGGACATGAATAGACACTTCTCCAAAGAAGACATCCAGATGGCCAACCGACGCATGAAAAAATGCTCAACATCACTCATCAACAAGGAAATACAAATCAAAACCACAATGAGATACCACCTCACACCTGTCAGAATGGCTAATATTAACAACTCAGGCAACAACAGATGTTGGTGAGGATGAGGAGAAAGAGGATCTCTTTTGCATTGCTGGTGGGAATGCAAGCTGGTGCAGCCACTCTGGAAAACAGTATGGAGGTTCCTTAAAAAATTAAAAGTAGAACTACCCTATGACCCAGCAATTAATTGCACTACTAGGCATTTATCCAAGGGATACAGGTGTGCTGTTTTGAAGACACACATGCACCCCCATGTTTATAGCAGCACTATCAACAATAGCCAAAGTATGGAAAGAGCCCAAATGTCCATCGATGGATGAATGGATAAAGAAATGGTGTATATATATACAATGGAAGATCACTCGGCAATCAAAAAGAATGAAATCTTGCCATTTGCAACTACATGGATGGAGCTGGAGGGTATCATAATAAGCAAAATTAGTCAGAGAAAGACAAAAATCATATGACTTCACTCATATGAGGACTTTAAGAAACAAAACAGATGAACATAAGGGAAGGGAAACAAAAATAATATAAAAAGAGGGAGGGGAACAAAACATGAGAGACTCTTAAATGCAGAAAACAAACTGAGGGTTGCTGGAGGGGTTGTGGGAGGGGGGATGGGCTAACTGGGTAAGGTGCATTAAGGAATCTACTCCTGAAATCATTGTTGCACTATATGCTAACTAATTTGGATGTAAATTTAAAAAAATAAAATAATAAAACAAGTTATTAAATGTAAAAAAAATAATTCTGTATCCCATATTTCAAAGTTGCTAAGAAAGTAGATCTTAAAAGTTCTCACTACAAGAAGAAAAAAACTCTATTATGTGATGATAGATATTCACTAGACTTATTGTGGTGGTGATCATTTCACAATATATCCAAATATGAAATCATTATACTGTATACCTGAAATTAAAATAATGTTATATGTCTGGGGTGCCTGAGTGGTTCAGTCAGTTTAGCATCTGACTTTCTCGGCTCAGGTCATGATGTCCTGGTTCATGGGTTCCAGCCCTCCGTCTGGCTCTGTGCTGACAGCTCAGAGCCTGGGGCCTGCTTCTGATTCTGTGTCTCCCTCTCTCTCCGCCCCTCCCCAACTCGTGCTCTGTCTCTCTCTCTCTCTCTCTCTCTCTCAAAAAAAAAAAAAGAAAAGAAAAGAAAGAAATGTTATATGTCAATTATAGCTCAAGAAAAATTTTAAGAAAAGTGCCACCCCTTTTAGACTAAGAAGTGAAGGAAAAGAATTAGTGAAAAATTAAGGATCCTACAGAAATAAAAGTGAAACATAGGCCAACCCCCAACCCCACCACAACTTAATAGATTATCATAAAACAAACTGCACAGAAGGGCAGAACTGGGAATAAAAAGTTCTGAAATCAGGAACCCTGATCACAAAATGAACAGAAATAGAAAAAAGGAGACCACATCCATACAGAACTACTATAAAATATCAGACATTTGCTAATGAAAGTGTTTGGTTTTTGTTTTTGTTTTTTTTTTTGGCTGATAAAGTCTCCCCCAAAAAGTCCACAATGAGACTGAAAAAAACTGAAAATGAAATCAATCCAACCTGAATTAAAACCCTCAAACAAATGTTTGTAAATATGGGGGTGGGGGAGGGAGTTAAATCAGAAATTCAAAAAAACTGCTGTAGAAATGGGGTGGGAAAAGGAAGAAATAAAAGATGCATAAACCTCAGAAAAGAAGATGGGGGAGGGGGGAGACAAAATTGTATCATGAATGAAAAGTAGATTACAAGGTACCCTTAGGAGAACAGATGCCAATATAATGAAGGGCAATGAGGAAAAGCAATACAGGAAAGAAGTGAAAAGGGTCAGAGAGAAAGTGGTTGAAAAAGATGACACAAAGCAGGTTGAACATTAATACTAGTGTCCTGAAGAAATGAAAACAGAACAGAAAATGAAAATGAGAACTGAATTAGTATTTAAAACTATAATTCAGGGGTGCCTGGCTCAGTCTGTTGGGCGACCGACTTCGGCTCAGGGCATGATCTCACAGTTTGTGAGTTCGAGCCCCGCGACAGGCTCTGTGCTGACAGCTCAGGGCCTGGAGCCTACTTCGGATTCTGTGTCTCCCCCCTCTCTCTAACCCTCCCCTGCTCACGCTCTGTGTCTCTCTTTCTCTCAATAATAAATAAACATAAAAAATTTTTAAAACTATAATTCAAAGATTTTCCTGAATAAAAAAAGACATGAGTGTACATGTTAAAGGAGAAAACTGCCAGAATGAGCAATTCCAAGATCATTGTACAATTAGAAAGATTAAAAAACAAAAAAGCAAAACAAAACAAAAAGAGCCTCCAAGTAAAACATGAATTAAAAGGCCAAAAAAATTAGAATGGCATCAGATTTCTCAAAAGCGACATACAAAGCAAGGCAACAGTAAAACAGCATTTTCAAGAAATTCAGTCCATACTTTGTTTCTTAAGGATATTACATCCAGCCAAGCTGTTCAAGTTTCAAAGCCACAGAAGAAGAGTTTGGAACATGCCAGAACTCATGGAACTTTATGCACATGTGCCCTTCCCAAGGAACCCATAAAGGATGAGCTTCATACAATCTTAAGATGACCGGGAAAACTTTATAAGATGCCTGTAGCAGTCCTTTTGTTAAGTCCAACAAAAAACTAAGACTAAAGGGTAGAATTGAGACTAAACTGTCATATTAAAAAATGAACAGGCCCGTTTTGTTAAAAGAAAAAAAATTAAATTCATTATAAAACAAAACTCCATTCCAGGCTGTATTCAAGAGACACACTTGAAACAATGATTCAAAAGGGCTACAAATAAAAGTGGACCAACATGTACCAAGCAAATGGCAATAATAGTTAGGAGGCAGAGTTTTCATTTTTGATGTCAAAGTAGACTAAGTCCAAAAGGATGAAACAAAACAAAGGATACTGTAAGTAAAGTTAAAATGATACAATAAGGTGTAAGTTATGTATAGGCATCAAATAATACAGCTTCCACCTTATATAAGATAAAAGCTCTAAGAGTTGTAGGAGTGCCTGGGTGGTCAGTGGGTTACATGTCCAACTCCTGATTTCAGCTCAGGTCATCTCATGGTCGTGAGACAGAGCCCTGCATCGGACTCCCCCTGAGTGTGGAGCCTGCTTCTCTCCCTCCATTCTCTCTATTCTCTCTCTCTCTCTCTCACCCTCCTCTGCTTGTGTTCTCTCAAAATAAATCAATAAACATTAAAAAAAAAAAAGACTTTATGAGTTCCAAGGAGAAATACTGAGAAACACACTAATAACAGAAGAATTTAACATATCACTCAGTATGAGACAGGTGAAGTAGAAAAATAAACGTAATAAGGTCAATCTTTAGGCTATATATCAAACATTATACCCTGATAATGGAGCATATGCTTTAACTCAGTGCATATGGAACTGTAACAAGCATTAATTATAGAATGCACAAAGAAAACATTAGTAAGTTCCATAGATTTGTTACAATGTAACAAAACTACTAAAATTAAAAAATGAAATTTAAAGAAACTTTCTTTGTAGAAATTTAAGAATAGAACTCTTAAGTGAAAGAGGAAATACAAACAAATTACTGATTTTATGAAAATAATTAGAATGAAAACCCGACATATCAGAATCTACGGAACCATTTAACACAGAGGTAAGACAGAAATTCATAGCCTAGATATTTATATTAATAAAAGTAAAAGAATAAAAGCAAACTCTCTACTTAAAAAGGAACCAAGAAAGGCACAAGGATGAAAATAATAAGGCAGAGAGGAGAAAAACTATAGATCAGATTAATAAATCATAATCCTGGTTCTTTGATAAAACAAAAAAAAAAACAAAACAAAAACAAAAACAAAAAGAGGGGTGCCTGGGTGGCTCAATTGGTTAAGCGTCTGACTTTGGCTCAGGTCATGATCTCGCTGTTCGTGGGTTTGAGCCCCGCATCAGGCTCTATGCTGACAGCTCAGAGCCTGGAGCCTACTTCGGATTCTGTGTCTCCCTCTCTCCCTGCCCCTCCCTCGCTTACACACTTGCAATTGCTCTCTCTCTCTCTCAAAAATAAACATTAAAAAAAAAAAAAAGACAAGCCACATAAGTACTTTAATCAAGATTTACAAAAACAAAGCACAAATATAAAAAATAAGAAGTGACAAGGGAAGACAACCATCGATACAGAGAAACCAGAAATAAATTATAAGAGTCTACCTTGTATCCATTCATGAAAATAATTTGAAAACTGAGAGGAAGTGGGTAATTTCTTAGGTTGCGGAAACACTCCAGATTAAAGGTGGCTAACCAGACATAATAACTAAATGTAATGCCTGACCCCAGACTGAATCTTATATTCGTTAAAAAAAAAAAAAAAAAAAGGCACAAAGGACATCATATCAAGTGACAAAATTAAATACAGATGGTACATCAGATAAAAAATAAATTTATAAAGTCAATAATTGTACTGTGATCATAGAAGAAAATATCTCTCATCAATCTCAAGAAATAAACTGAAGTATTTAGGGATAAAGAGTCATGATGTAAGTAATTGACCCTAAATTAGTTTGGGGGAAAAAACTGCATGTATGCATGCGCACGCGCGCACACACACACACAGGGAATGAAAAAATAAAGCAAATAGGGTAAAATGTTAACAACAGGTGAATCTGAGTAAAGGGATTTTTTTTTAATTATTTCAGCAAATTTTGTCACATATGAAATTGTTCTCAAATAAAAAGGTTTTTTAGTTACATTACAAAATTAGAATTATGGTACTGACCCCAAGCCTGTTAATAAAAAAATTTAACTTCTAAAAGAAAATTCGAAGTGCCTGGGTGGCTCAGTAGGTTAAGCGCCTGACTTTGGCTCAGGTCATGATCTCACAGTTCATGAGTTTGAGCCCCAAGTCGGGCTCTGTGCTGACAGCTCAGAGCCTGGAGCCTGCTTCGGATTCTGTGTCTCCCTCTCTCTGCCCCACCCCCACTTGCTCGCACGCACGCATGCTTTCTCTCTCTCCCAAAAATGAATAAATGTTAAAAAAAAAAAGTTTAAGGAAAATTCATTCTTTAAGATGTTAAATTCTCTGGAACTTCAGGGAATAAATGAAAAGAGCTTACCCATGAATGGGAACACACAAAAGCCTTTCCAGATTAGAAAGAATAATTCTTACAGTCTCTGGTGTTCTAGAAGAGCCAAACTCTGTCACCAAGAGTGATTTGGTAATATCTGAAAGAGAATGTTTTAAATAATCACTAGAGTTTAATAAGAATTCTGATAAAAAATGTGATACTTATAATTTAGAACAATAGGACATTTTTATCCCTCTTCCTGGTTGTATCAAATTTCTAAGCCTTGAAGTATTTAAAATTCTGATAAATTTATTATCCTCAAAGTAGTTGTTTTATAATCATCAAAAGAATCTGCTTCTTAGATCATCACCCAAAAGTGTAGAATATAACCAATTTGCTTGCATGCATGGTATCTTTCGTGGGAAACAAGCAAATACCTTAAATATTTAAAAAGTAAAACTTGGGGAAATTTAAATATAGATTTGAAATAAAATGAAAGTTAAGTGGTGGCTGACCTCCATTTACTAACTTGACAGCTTATCCAACGCTTTCTGTGCCCTCTTTGAAACAACATGACTGAAGCTCATGACACACGCAACCCTCTTGGCTAACAGGCTCCCTCGTGTACCCTACGCGTCATCTCCTCCCACCAGTGGAGACGGACGCTTACCAGCTTGTTCCGAATGTGTTTACTGTTGTTTCCTCTAATACCACATAAGCTAATTAAAAACTATATTACTTTGATTCTAAGATGCACTTTTTTCACGTTAACATCTTAAAAAATCAGGACGCATCTTCCAATCTTTGGGGTCTTCGAGTTCAATAAACTAAACTGAACTAAAAGTGAACTAAATGAACTAAAAATCTGCTCTCAAATTGAGTGTCTGAGGAGAAAGATTACGCAGGTGGAGGGGGATTCTGAAGCGTCTAAGTTCTTGCTGCACCTGAAAGAACCACAGGTGCACGCTGGGAAGTGCTGGACACGGTTTATGGAAAAAAGGGGACACTCCCACCTCAATGAGCCGTCACAGAAAAGACAAAACGCCAATCATCAAGGTCATGAAAAATGTGTATGTGTCATGTCATTTTTAATGATTCCCAACTGTAACAGACTTTTATTCTCCCACATTTATGGTCTGACAACTGGCCCTAGTGGCATCAGATCAGAGGAATTTGACAAAGAATTTGAGATGCAGTGGCTGAAACAATGAGCTGTGAACTCCATGGCGGCGGGGAGCCCTTCTTATTTATCTTCCTATCCCAGCACTTAGCAAGCTGCTGGGGCTGAAGGGGTGTTTCTGGACTATACTTGAGATCCTTGCTTCTACCACCACATTCAAAACTGCAGTGGAAATTAAGAATAGGAAAGTATACACAATTTATGAATCTGTTAACAACTGAGTGAACTCTACATGTTAACTCAAAAAATTCAAAACACATGTATGTAATATCAATCACACCAAAAATCAGAGGATAAACCTACCTTCTTGTTTTGAAACCTGTAGTTTTTGACCATTACAAAAGGCTCCCTTTCCTTTCCTGCCGGTATACATCTTATCCTCCAGGCAACTGTATACAACTCCAAATTCCATCTGCAGAAGGAAAAAAGTTTCCTTTACTAAACCTGAGTGTTTTTCAACATCAAATGAGTACTTTTTCTAAGGGAGTGACCAAAAAAAAAAAAAAAAAATCAGGTATGCTAAGAATGTGTTCAAATAACTACTGTGGGATACTTAATGCTAATTTCCAGCTTAAACAGAGGAAAGAGGTCATCAGACTTGAATCCTTGACTCTTGTCCCATCTATTTCTCAATTTAAGAGCACCCGCCTTGACCTCCTGCCCTCCTGCCTCAGATAAAGACAAGTATTTCCTACTTTCTAAGGTGAGTACTTCCTTCCGTATTATGATTCCTACCCTCTCTCAAGCTTCTCTGAAAAACTCTTTCATCAACTGATTCTTCTTCTCTCAGATTTCCATGCTGGTGTACTTTCACACTCAATTTCTACCTCCCTTGCACAACTTTCAAAATGTTACCTTCTCCCTTTCTCTTCACCGCTAAAGGGCAGTCTATACTTTGCTTCTCCTGTTCTTCTAGTAAGAAAAAGTATAATTTGGCTTCTGCCCTAATCATGCACTCTCCTCAAACTTCTTGCAAAGAAATTACCCATGAACTCCTATTGACCAAATGCCTTCCCTGAAGAACTGCAGCCTGCTGACAATTATCCACACTTCTTCATTACTTAATCCAGCACCTCCAGGTTTCTGGCAGTACTCTCAGTCCTACTTCACTCACTAATCTATCTTGGGGTCAGTTTTTTTAAGGACCTTGTTCTGTGTCCAACCCTTAAAAGTCATGTGGCTCAGGATTTGCTCATTCTTCCATTTCTTCCATTTCCCTTGTAGCTCTCTATATTCTTCTAAGTTCGTTCTTTCCAGTCTATAAATTCAACTACCACTTTTAACTTTGGCCTATGCCACTTATAACCCCATTATCAGAGGTAGGAAGCCAGGTTTGAGTTAGTCTTGCAGCAGCCTCAGCCCGAGGTCAAAAATCACTCATTACCTGATCACACCTCATTCCTTCCCCATGTGTCTCCCTCTGCAAATTTTATCTTGAAAGTACTTCTTGATTTTGGCATTTCCTCAGCCATCCTCACTGCCCCATCTTAGTTCAGAATCACCCTTTGCACCCCTCTGGTATGATCTCTACATTGCTGGAATTACCTGTCACTCTGTACTTTAAAACCTCTATTGGTTTCCTACTGCCTTAAAACAAAACCCAAATGTTCTGGCACAGACAGGCCACAGTGCCTCACAACAAAATCACAACTAACTCACCTCATCAATTCTGTTCCTGCCACTTTCAGAGTTTCACTCACGATGAGCATCTTGTTCCCCACACACATCATACTCTTCTCCAAGCTGTTCCGATTCAAATGCTTTCCCCCTTTTCTTATCTGGCAAACTCCTAAGTTGCTAAGACCAAACTCACATGACTGACTTCTAAGACCCCTTCTGTTACGAAGGCCTCCCCCCAAACCGCTCTAGGCATAACTGGATATACGCTCTTCATGTTCTCACAGCCTTTTTTCATAGTCCCAGCACATATTTATCTGTTTACACATCTAACTTTTGCACGAAGTGTGAGCTAGTTCAGTGGCAGGGACAGCACACAGCCCAGGGCTGATTATATGCTCAAGGCTCCTTTAGCTTCTTTTGGATGTTCTCACTAATTAACACACCTTGTGCCTAAGATGCGTTTTTATTTTCACAGATTTCTTGACTCTCTTGTATACATGCTGGTCAAATTTATCACCAGCTCCTTGAAGAAGATGGTAGTACACATCACTGTTTGACCAAATAGCCAAACAAGGAAACGTAATAGCTAGAGATTATACTCTACTGGGTTTTAGATGTAGCAAGTAATTGAGTTCCTGAACACACTCGGCATTTTCAACCATGCTTTGGCCACTGCCGCTTTCTGGTCTTTCAAAGTCTCCCTTCACTGACGCCTAGTAAGGCATTCCTAGCTCCAATCCTACCACTTCTGTTAAGCATTTAGATCACAACACCTCTCACATCTGACTCTATCACAATAGATCATGGTGATTAAATACTGAATTGCATTTCAGTTACTTGCGAGGTTTTTTTCAATTCTTGCTTCTCAGAAGACATTAAATTTTTATTCCTACTGGAAAAGGTATCATGCCAACTTTAAGAGTTCTGTAGTGTATTTTGAAATAATGCAGCTATGTAAATTGAATGTAGAGACAAACCTAAATTTATTACAAAGACACATTTACTCTTTCTCAGAAAATGAGAGCAAGGCATTTTACCAATCATACATTTAAACAGCATACCTTTTTATTTACAGTAAAGCCAATTGAAACAGCTACAAAAGGAAACCTTAAAAAAAAAAACACACACATATACATATTTATCAAGATAAGTATTACTTTCAATAAACATGTTCTTTCATAACATAATTGACTACATACTTTTTCATATAGTCTCATCCCTCCTCCCCCATAACAGTGTGAGTAGTATGTCATCTTTGTGTAAATAGTGAGGGGAGAGGTGTATACATACATACACATACATACATACAGGATGTTTCTATAGGCATGAAACATCTCTGAAAGAATTCCCAAGAATGTGGCAACAGTGGCCACCTCCAGAAACTGGTCCTGAGAAACTGGGGTCAGAAGTGGGAAGGACACCTTGCACTGCCTGCCATTTTAGATCTCTGGAATGTCATATGTCATGAACATAGTAACTATATAAAATATTTTTTCCAAAAATAAAAACAAATTCAAAAAAATTTTAATTGACCACGGTTAAAAAAAGTCTTTTTTGGTCATTTCTCCCACAGAGGACCTATAAACATAGGTATTAAATTGTACAGAATAAACTGTTTCTTGTCTTTAACACCAAATTTGGAGCTTCACATCTGAAAAGTAAACTGTTAACCACAGTTATTGCTGTGGCTGCATGAGGGTTTTGAACACATAGGTTGTAATTTCTACTCCAGAATCAAGATGAAGAAAATATGAAAAAATGTGTTCAACTATTGAAAATAAAAAGTTTAAGAAATATTTGAGTTTTCATTGTAACAAAAATGGGATCATAGCATATACCCGCTGTATTATAGTCTTCTATAGGTTATATCACAACATCTTTCCATGTTAACACTCCACATACAGATTTGAAATCTTAGCTTTACAGACTTTAACAATTCTGAATTAGTAAACATATGTATACCTACATGGCAACTTCAAATATAACATCTATGTAAGTCCACCAAACTAGACTACCCATTTTAACGGTCATTGGCAATACCCTCGGGCTCTCTTTCAGTGCTACTATACAGAGATGCAGACTTACTTTGTGCCAGGCACTACACTAAGTTCAAAGTACTACTCACTGAATCTCAAGAACAAACAGTTCTATGAGGCAGGTACCATTAATATGCCCATTTTATACATTAAACAACAACAACAACAACAACAGCAACTGAAACTTAGGAAGATTAAATAGCTTGCCCAAGGTCACAAAGCCTATAAAACAGCATATGGAGGCACCTGGGTGGCTTAGTCGGTTAAGCATCCAACTCTTGATTTCAGCACAGGTCATGATCTCACAGTTTGTGGGATGGAGCTCTGCATTGGGCTCCATGCCGTCAGCTTGAGATTCTCTCCTTCCTCTCTCTCTGCCCCTCCCCCTGCTCATGCGTATACATGCACACACTCTCTCAAAATAAATAAACTTAAAAAAAAGGCATCTGGATTCAAACCCAAGGCTGTTGATCATGCAACCCATGCTCAATAGTTTTCTCTCCTGGATTGAACCCACTCTATATAGACAACATTTTATATGACCCCCACCCCCCATACTGATCCCACTAGCTCCTTAATCTCAAAACAGCAATGTTACTTGCTTACATTTTAGATGGCTCCAATAGTGAGAAAAAGAATGGTGAACAGGGCACTTCACTGCACAAGTCCATGACATGAATATTTTGTCACCTCTTCCATATCTGATGAAAATTCTGCATAATACATTTCACTCTACAAATTATACAATTCTCTAAAGCATCGAGGTCTGTGAACAGAATATTCTAAAGGTCCATTCAGTTAGTATACAAACAGTAATTACAGTATTAACATTTTAAAAACATACCTATGGACAAAATTAGTTGTTCCATCAATAGGGTCAATGATCCATGTAGGGCTGTCAGTTAAGACACTTTTTTCCCCAGCTGCCACAGATTCCTCACCAATGAAACTAAAACCAAGAATGAAAAATTCAAAATCTTTATACTGCTTTCAACAATTTTCAAACTTTTACATTTCCTTAGATTCAGAGACTACTAGAATACATAACAAAAGTCCATGTACCACTTTTCTATTGTTGTTCCTTCTTCCTTCAGACCGGTAAAATGAGAAAACTTTATTTCTCCTGGAACAAAGTCATGTGAAAAATAAAATTCAAAATTCTCAGATGGAATACCAGGAAAAACAAAGGTACACACATGTGTATGCACACACATTTCTCGCAGATGAGGACTTATTAAGGAAATGTGGTTTTAAAAATAAATCCACAAATTCTCTTACGCTCTTCTAAGAGGAGAACCTAACCACCCCTCGCCCTGAGTGTGAATTTGAATTGAGTGACTCCCTTCTAACCAACAGAACAAAGCAGCAGTTATAATATGCAACTCTGAAGACTCATTCACCAAATGGTACTGTGGTTTCTGTCTTATTTATTTTCTCCCTCTCTCGCCTTCCCTCTCTTGCTCCAGGGCAGGGGAGGCAGCCACCATGTTATAAGGTGCGCTATGGAGAGGCCCACATGGCAAGGAACTAAGGAAAGCTGCTAGTAGACAACCCATGAGGAACTGAAGGCACCAACAATCACATAAGGGAACTTATCCTTTGGCCCTAGGTGAGTCTTGAAATGCCTGCAGCCCTGACCAACAGTTTCACTCTAACTTTATGAGACCCTGACCAGAAGCATGCAGCCAAGCTACTCCCATATTACCGACTCTAGCAAACTCAGATAATAAATGCTTGTCTAGAGCCCCAAAGTTTTTACGGTAATTAATGCAGCAATAGATAACATAGAGATCATTAAATAAGTCAATGAGAAAGCAAATTACCCACCAAAATTACTATGTCTGCATGCCTTCCTTAAGCATGCTATGTAATAAATCCCAGGTGAATTTTGTAAATGGTGTCTGAGTTCATTGGCTTTTTTTTCCATTTATTGATTATTTTATTTCCTTTATTCAATACCAAACTGTCCTATAATTATGGTTTTCTTTTATCCCTTTTTCACTTAGCTGTAAAACCTTTTTTATTGAGAGGAAGTATATTTAGCCACAGCTTAAGACATTTTTTCTTCTCAATGGCTAAAATACCAGGAATAGTCAATGGCATGACCAAGAAGGAGAGAATGACAATGTTAAAACTTTAAAGTGGTGGGGCATCTGGGTGACTCATTTGGTTAAGCGTCCAACTTTGGCTTGGGCCATGATCTCACAGTTCACAAGTTGGAGCCCTGTGTCGGGCTCTGTGCTGACAGCTCAGAGCCTGGAGCCTGCTTCGGATTCTGTGTCTCCCTTGCTCTCTGCCCCTCCCCTGCTCACACTCACTCGCGCACTCTCTTCCTCAAAAATAAAAAATTTTAAAGTGATGATGATGTTTCTACAATATGTCTGTGTGTAAGAGAGCCCTGATTTTGGTATTTTTCTCTCAAAATCGTTAGAGTTACCACCACTCTACAATGTAAAAAAGCCTGCAATATAGAGAATAAAACTCAACTTCTAAATCGTGCCTATGGCAGACATTTGTGACCTTAGCTTCCCAGCATCCAAACACTACTCCTACTATGTAGGAATCCAAATATCCCATTTGCTACTTCCTGGAAGCTTGAGTTTGGGCAAACAACCTGAGGTCAGCAAGATGTTCCTTCCCAGGATTTGTAATCTTAAGATAATGAGGCAAAGACATCCAAAGCTATAGGAGAGTCAACAATGAGGCTACTGGTGGCATGTGAAGCAATGGCTCCTGTGGCATCTCAGCTCTGTCTTCCTTCCTGGTTTCTGCCTAAGCCCTGATCTCAGGGTTTCTGAGCCACCCACCACCCTCCAAATAAATTGCTTTGCAGCTTAAGTCAACTAAAGTCAATTTCTGTGTCTAGATTCAAAATTTTTGTCTAGTACATGGACTCTAACTACATTTTAATTTATCATGTGAGACTAAAATAAAAAATACCTGTGAGATGGATACTTTTCCTTTATGGAAGAGAGAAGCATTTTTTCAATTTTTTGGTCAGTAGCTGTTACCAAATCAGCTGGAGAACTTTTAACCATGACATTCATTTCATTTTTTATAGCTTCACGAACCACCTGAAAAGATTTTTTTTGATAAGCAAATAGAAAATGCATGTCATTTTAAATGAAACTAAAAGGTGAAATATAGAAAGGATTTAAAACATTCAATCTAGTCTTAAATGATGTTCTTAAAAATGTCTTACCACAATGTACACAAAATAAACCTTTAGTGGTTAGGACCTAGGTAGAAAGTCATAAAATCATACATCGTATTTTAGATTCACAATTGTCATCACAAAAAGTTTAGTGACATAAAATCAGAGTATTGACTCCGTTTAAAATGTTTAGTAAAATGAAAACAAATGCAGATCAAGATACATGTTTTATTTCACACAACAACCACATGTTGTCCACATCCAACACACAATGGCCGACAAGATTTCCGTTCATACCTCTCCAGCCTGTCTTGCTAGGGTGACTGCATAGTCCATGCATTCCTGCCAAGGATCAGCCATCTTCTGAGCAGATGTAACAGGAGTCAGGACAAAGCAGTTAAAAATCCCTAAGTCTTAATTACAGAATAGTTAGTTCACAAAAACAACTCAGTTAGCAAAATACTTTCATTTTGGATTTGCCTTCTTCCGTATCTTAGAGTTCAGTATTTCTCAAGATTCACTCAAGGTCCATCAAGAAATATTCTTAACCTCAATCTCTTCCATTGTAGAATCATTTACATAACAAAAAAATACTCCATAAAAGTGTTTCCTAAAGTGCCCACAACATCACATTAAAAAATTAAAAACAAAAACAAAAACAAAAAAAACAGGGGCACCTGGATGGCTCAGTCGGTTAGGCGTCCGACTTGGGCTCAGGTCTGATCTCATGGTTTGTGAGTTCGAGCCCCACATTGGGCTCTGTGCTGACGGCTCAGAGCCTGGAGCCTGCTTTGGATTCTATGTCTCCCTCTCTCTCTGACCTTTCCCCACTCACTCTCTGTCTCTCTCTCTCAAAAAAAAAAAAAAAAAACAAAAAAACAAAAAAAAAAAAAATAAAAAATAAAAAAAAAAAAACAATCCAGGGCACCTGGGGGGCTCAGCTGGTTGGGGGGCTCAGTCAGTTGAGTGTCCTGATTTCAGCTCAGGTTTTGATACTAGGATCATGCAATTGAGGCCCATGTCAGGCTCTGCACTGAGCGTGGAGCCTGCTTAAGATATTCTCTCTCTCTCTCTCTCTCTCTCTCTCTCTCTCCCCCTCTCTCTCTCTCTCTCTCTTTCTCTCCCTCCCTCCCTCCCCTCCTCCTTCCCTTTACTCCTCTCCCTTGCTCGAGCTCTCTCTAAAAATAAAACTTAAAAAGTAAAAAAACAACATTGGTTTGGGGGATGGAGAAAGAAGCACGTTAAGTATTTTAAAAGATAGGTGCATGCTTGAGTGGAGAATAAAGTGAAAAAAGAACACTGGGAATACTGAAATTAGAGAAGCTTTGAAAGGAAGGCACAGAAGGAACATGTACTAATGAACGTCAGGCAGTTTGGGGTTTTACATATGAGGTTTTTTAATGAGGTTTTTTAATGAGGTTGTAAAGATGAAGAACTTTAAGCTCAGAGATGATAATTTGTCCAAGGTTATATGGACAGATGACACAGAAGTTGAACTCAATTCTGATTTCAAAGTCCTCTGATCTTTCTATTACAAAATCTGAGGGAAAGAAAATTCTGGGACTAAAAAAATAATGAAGAAATTTATTTCCCAGAAAAAGCCAACATATTTTTGTCTTCTGTCTAGTTTTCTACTGACTTCTGAAAAGAATACCAAAATAACTCACCACTGGCTTGACCACACTCTAAAATCGGTACCTGGGACAGTGAAGCTTTTCAAAGGGTCAGACTCAGAAAAATGTGTCATCATTTATAAAGCAACTCCAATTGTATCACATTTGTAATTGAGAATAACTGACACAGAGTTTCACCTGAAACACTACTCACAATTCCCTACCATGGCATTCACAGTGTAGGAAAGAGAAGAAAGGGCAAAGGGCATATGCAGTGAGCAGTTTCTGCTTGTAGCTGCTTTTTCTTCCTAAGAACTTTTTTTAGTATAAAAGGGAAGCCACTTTTTGAGTTACACAAGTAACTGCTTAGAGTGTCTCAAGAACTGTTTTCAAACTTTTTCTCCCCCATTCTTACTCCTATTCAGCTCTTCCAGGCTTAACAGATCTAGATGTTCTCACAATGCATCTGCTTCCTTGTCAGAAACTGCTCAAGCCACTCATATCTCTACCTTCTAACAGCATGGCTATAACTCCCACCAATCCTTTAATGCCCATTTCAAAAGCTACCCTTCCTTCTACGGATTCTCTATTCAGAATTCATTATTTAATCATTTGATAGCTACTTGCTGAATACCTATTATATACTGTGTCATGGTGAGGAAAAACAGGCCCAGTTCATACTTACTCGCTAGCGGGTAGACATATATTTTTTTAAGTCCATTTATTTATTTAAAGAGAGAGAGAGAGAAAGAGCGCACGAGCAGGGGAGAGGCAGAGAGAGAAAGACAGAGAGAATCCCAAGCAGGCTCCACAATGTCAGCACAGAACCCGATGTGAGGCTCAAACCCATGAACCAGGTGATCATGACCTGAGCCACCCAGGTGCCCTTAGGTGTTATTAAAACCAAAAACAAACAAACAAAACACCAGAAAAAAAAAAATAAAGGCTAAGGAGGAGAAATGCAATGAGAAGCATGGAACAGGACAGCTTTAACCTGACTTTCGGTATCAGATAAGGTTGCCCTGATGACTGATTAAACCAAGATCTAAAGGACAAATGAACAGGTATTAACTAACTGGACTAGACTATGGGATGTAAGTGAAAAGTAACTAAAAGGCTTAAATGTGACAGCCCAGAGCTCAAAGAAAGGCAGAAGAAATGAGACTGGGGTGATAGTAGGGACCATCCCAATCAGAGCCTTAGAGATAACATTTGATTTGAGAGCCCTGAAGAATCATTTCACCTTGGCTACTGATGATAACAGATTGGAGGGTGGAGGTTATAGTGGAGAGTGGATGCTAGGCAGACTGGATTGGAGATTTAGAATTAGAATGCAGTAGTCCAGAGAAGACCTGACGGTTGGCTTGAACTTGGGATAATGGAGGGAGAGATATATAGAGAGAAGTTGAAATAATCAAGAGATATTTGCTTTGAGAGGTAAAGTTGGGGACATTTAGCAATAATTTGGATATAGGTTAGGAAGAAGAGGAAGAGTTCAATGATGCCCAGATTTTCCACTTTAACAACTGAATGGATAATAGCGACATCTTTTGAAACAGAGAATAACAGAAAAGAGTCAATTTGGGAATTTGGGTAGGAGGTAGGGAGATCAAAAGTTTAATTAGTAGAGGGGGGGAGACTTTATGAAACCAAAAGGAGACATCACTAGGCAGTTGAACATATGGATCCTGAACTCATAGAAGAGGTGTGGCCTGCAGACATAAATACTATAGAAGTCACCTGAGTAGGCAACAACCGAGTCCTGAATCTCAATGACATTCCTTAGGAAGGAACATGCAGGGAGAAGCTGGGAAGATGCCTTGGCCTGGAAGAGCCCATAAAACTTGGTCCATCACACTTAGGGTACTCAGGAATATCTTCCATAGGTTTTGATTATTTGTGTTAAGTGCCTTATATGCCTAACCACTTCGAGCAGACTTCTCGACCAAAGAGAGAAGTATTTTATTCACTTTCATTTTTCTAAAGACAAACACCTGAAACATTTTCAACTGTTTCTGTGCTGGTCGCAGCCTTCCTGACAGTGGGAACACAGCCACCTTCCTGTCACCAGTTCCCAGCAGCACGACTGCACAGGACAGGATCAGGGGGTTACACTGGGACTGCATGACCCTGGGAATATGCGAGGTCTCTGAGCTGCCTTGGAATCAGTAAAATTTAAAAGAACTTACTCGACATAAGCCGCCGCAAAGGTGCAGAGAGAGCCCGCGAGCGAAATCGCTACACGCTGTGGGGTCACTCCGCGGCGGGGATTAAGGACAACACTGCAGGGATACAGCGGCCCCAGCTGCGGCCTCTGTCCCTGGGCTCCAACCCCTGCACGACTGACCGCGCCCACCCACTCCCGCCCGCGGAGAGCCGCCCCGCAGCACCCAGGCTCGAAGCTCCGGCCAAGACCGCCTGAGAGCCGGTATGGGGTAGAAGGAACGCAGGACGTACCTTAAGTTGGAAGAGGTCAGACTCTATCACTACACTACCGGCAGGATCCGTGGCTGTGTTCTTCCTGTGAGTGAAAAATGTTCCGGACAGGAAGTCCCACCCCTGCGGCCCCGCCCACATAGGCGTGACTCCGTCTGGGACAGATCCGCCCTGATTGCGACATTTGAGGCTCTAGCCCTGTCCTGACCGCTGGATCCAGAACTGCTTAGGCATTGGAGATTTGGCCTCTTTTTATTTTTTCTTCTAACCTCCTTTCTGCAGCCTGTGCTGTCTTCAGGAATTCAGGAAAACTTGAGAAATTAGGTTTCTGGTTCTTCGTTGACAGTTATCTTATGATAATCTTGCCAACTACATAGCAACTAGTGTTGATTTGTAACCAAATGAAATTTTCCAGGCATTTGCAGAAAATGTCACCAGAGTCCTGTTTATACCTCCTTTAAATGAGCATGGTCTCACTGATTTGGCAAAGCTGCTAAAAATCAATGTAAGCAACGTTAAGTCAGAAGATCAAATCTTACTTCTTATTCAAATAACACTTCAGGCTACCTACCTCAAATGAGCAGGAAGTCCAATCTTTTTCTTGGGGCTTCAGATGCTACTTCACAATTGTTCAAGTCAGTGTTGCTTCAGTGACTGTTAGTCTTCCAAACACCTAAAATTGGATAATCTTTTAGCGCGCATATCTGGTTTTGGCAGTGCTGGAAACTGGTCCCCCACACAATCCAAAAGATTTTTGTCCAGTGCTCTGAGTAGTTCAGATGGCTGCAGAGACCTCAGTACCTGGTACATTGCTCTCGGCTTCCCCAAAGGAACAGTTTTGAAACCTACAGCCCTATCTGCAGCCATTTTTCCAAGTCGCAAATCATCTGGCTATTCCATGGTGGTTGGGGGTCAGGCAGGTTCCAGTATCAGCAACATAATATGTCAGGACAAAATCTGCTTCTGATGTGGCTGCCAGGTCACCATTCCAGACTTCCCTAAATGCGAGTTCCCTCTTCAGGGTCTCTGATATCCTTTCCTACCAGCTGACTTCCATCCATGAGAGTTCTAATTCTACTAAACCTCAAAATGGAAAAGAGGTGAGACTCAATGCCCCTGATACTTTCCCAGACACCTGACTATACAAGGAGGGGGTTTGGGGAAGAATGGCCTTTGCCCAGCCACAAGGTGCCAAGGTCACCCATCAGCAGGAGTAATAGTGCCCAATTACCCTATATTTGAAAAAAGAGGGACCAACTTGGTGATTCTTTTCCCAGCAATCTTGGGTATCTTGTTAACTCTACTTAAGTCTCTGGAGCTGACTTCTTTTAAACAGCAACTCCTTTCACTGGGGGGAAAAATCAGATTCCACATACCAAGACTTTATTAGTTAATTATTTAGTGGACTTTGATTTTAAAATGATAAAGATTTACATACAGTGTACAGGTCCTCAGGGATGCAGTCTCCAGGATCTCTAACAAGCTTTTGTGTTTTGACGTAACAGGTTGGAACTGCAGATAGAATTTTTATTCTTGGAACAATGTATCATAGAATCACCCCCTCCTGAGGGTTGGAAAGAAACTTTATAAAAAAAGCATCTTACCCCTCCATCTCTGGATCTTTTTGTCTAACCAATCAAGGCTATATAAAATGGTATGAATCCAAGCAATCAGACAGCATGCTCTATGCCCCTCATTTTTTAAAAAAAAGGTAACTTGAATAACTTCATCCCCATCCATATTAGATAAATTTTACCATGTAAAAACCTGTCTTCCAGGATACATCTGTAAGAGAAAATATATTCCAAATTCCATCCGTGTACATTCAGCTGCTTTTAAGGTTAAAGATCATTCAAGTATGTACAGAGTAATAATAATAGAGTCTACTATGGGCTAAGCATTGTTCTGAGGACCTTTGACTAATATTAACTCACTTAACCTTCACAACAATATCATTCTAGTGTCATTATCCCCACTTTGCACATGAATTTAGGCCTAGAGAGATTAAGTAACTTGACCAATGTCACCGAACTGGTGACAGAACTGGAACTGCAGACCCAGGCATTGTCTGGTTCCACGGTATATGATCTTGACATTTATAGATATTGCTCATTAATTAATTCAATGTTTAATGAGAACTCTATTCAAGGCATTGAGGTAAACATGGTAGGGAATTCAAAGAATAGCATTTGTCCCTGCTCTCAAGAAGCTCTTATTTTTGTTTTTGCCTTAACAGCATCTATGAGTGGTTAATTCCCACCAACCTGAATCTTCTTCACATCACCCCATCACCTTGCCTATGATGTTAGGTCCTAGAGTTTTAGGCCAGAACCACAGACTTAAGGAATTGAGCAAGATCTTAAACCTCATTTGAATATGTTCATTTTACAGATTTGAAAAATGAAATGCAGAGAAGTGTCTTATTCGAGGTCACATGCAATGATAAAGATTAATGACAAAGTGTAACTAGAAAGGCAATTTCTTGTCTCCCAATCAGTAACGTGTGTGCATGAAAATGTATGTAAGTTAAATTTATATAAGCTTAATTATAAACTTCCTAAGCAGAGGTTTCTGTTTAAAGGGGTCAATAGTAAAATATTCCATGTAGGCAATTATCATTTTAAAGGTGAATAAATAACCATCTATCACTATGCCACACCAGGTCTTTTATAAATCTTGGTATTCATATACTGGGTTTGGTGGAATTAGAAAAAAAGAATTTGGGTTGTCGTATTAGCTGCCAAACTAAATAAAATTTCCCTAATACTATGGGTATGACAGTGAATATCACAGAGGAAAATGTTCAAAGTTTTAGGCTCCATACAGAGATACCAGATTAACATTTCAAACCAACAGCTATCTCAGGGTCAAAGTTTAAACCAGGATAAAAAAGCAGCAGCTAACACTGAACATGTACCATGTGCTGGTACTATTCTAAGTACATACGATCTCATTTAATTCTGTGAAATAAAATTTCTGAACATGAGAGATCCCATTTTGAAGCTCCATTTTCCTTTCTAACTAGTGAATTCGTGAACTGGGTCCAAAGTGGCAACTGTTTTATAGGTAGTTGCTAAAAAGAACTGGCATTAGGACCATAAAACTGTTGGTTTGAACTTCATGAAGACAGAATAGTTAACTAAAACATAGTAAGATTAGTTGCATTTGACAGCACCAATAAAAGTCAGAATAATCGAAAGCAGCTCAACTGGTGGGGACCAATTAAGTTTTGGGTTTTTTTCTCTTTATCAAAATCACATAAGCAACCCAATTCTTTCTCAGAATAAACTCTTGCTTTGCCCACATGAGTGGGACACTTTTCTGGTTGCTAACAGAATCTGTGTTCTCTGAATTGCAACTGCGAGACTCCAAAGAAAAGACCTTTATTTTTTCATTAGTTTTGCCTCTTTTTCTTAGTTGACAATTCTCACAAAATTTGACAGAGTTCACATAACCACCTCCATTTTTTTAGGAGAGGATATTGGACTATAGAAAGATTAACTTGCCTACTCCAGGGCTAGGAAATGTGAGGAACAGGATTACAGAAATATTTCTCAATATCGATGCCTGCATGATCTTTGGAGAGGAGTACAAATGAACTAGATACTAAAAACTGCCACTGAAAATTGAGAAGTGTTATAAAACAAGCACACTATTCATTTGGGGCCTAGTCTGTACTTCAGCCCTTTATTTGAATAAGCATACAGGAAATGTGCTAGACATGGGGAGTATCAAAATGAATACTGCTTACACTATCATGTTGTTTATATATTATGTTTGTAATTCTCATGTTCAAGAATTTATAGCAAAACAGAATATGACAGGAATATAAACAGCTGTAAAACAAGCCAAGTTGGCTAAATATGAGATATAAACAATTGTGAGGAAAATTTAGAGAAAATCTCACTTACAGGTTGCTAAGTGGGATTAGCAGAAGCTTCATGGAGAGGGTGACATTGGAGCCGGGTCTGTAGGAATAGTCAAAATCGAGGTAAAGAGGAGGTAGGCCTCCTTGTAGGTTGTAGGAATAGCATGAACACAGGCATATTCATGAGATACCAAGTCATCCAGTTTGAATGGAGCAAGGTTGTGTATAAGAAGTGGGAGTGGAGATAAAACTGGAAAGAGAGAGTGAAGTCAGGGAGTATAATAAACACCTCACTAAGAAATACAAACTTTATTCAAAAGGCAAAGAAGCTTGCAGCAGGGAAGATACATGATCAAAGTTAGATTTTAAAATTAACCTGATAGTGATTGGAAAGTGCACAGAAGGACCAAAAGTGAGTTAAAGGTTTAGGGAAGCCACAACATAGGGCAGAACAAAAGTGATATTACTGGGAACGAATAGATTGGTGAAAAGATATTATAGGAAACTTTTTGTAGGAAATAATTTGACTAAAAAGGAAAGAATGAAGGAAGAAAGGAGAAGAGGAAGAGATGACCCTGTGTTTCAGGGTAAATGGTAATGTCTTGAGTGGGAGATGTGCAAGACCAGATAAGCACAGTTATGACAGCAGAGGTGCTACATTTAAGACGTACTGATTCTGATGAGCCAATGAGAGACCCAGATAGGAATTTACATATTCATTCACTGTGTGAGCATTTACTGTCTGCCTATTCTATGGAGATCCCTTCCCTAAATACTTGGGATAGATCACAATCACTACAGAAGGAATATTTTCTTACTGCCCTTCCCCGTTTAAGAGACAATAAAGTGTCCTATTCAAATCCAGTTCTCTAAAACATTTCCAAACCAACATGTTTGAAAAATGGGCACCTTCCTCTGAATTTCTGTACATTAATGGTCTGTAGTGAACTGAAAACAGGCATCATTTTTTGATATTGTTTGAATCTCCCACAGTACCTCATTCAGAGTGGGAATTCAGTAATGCAGTTTGGCCAGGGGATTTCTTTTTCCTTTTATCTTCTATGATAAGAATACATCTTTTCTTAGCCTTGTAAAGCAGAAAGATCAGTAACATTTCACATCCAGAATACATGGCCACTATAAAAGGAGCCACAGAAGCTAAGTCGGCCTTGGACTGTGAAAAAGAATTGAATAATGGCAGAGCTAAGAAACTGGTATCCCACTTTCAATAGCAACAATTTTACAAACAAGAACAGGCAGCACAAAAATTTTAACAAAGTTGTACCCAAATAACAAACCCAAAGCAGGAACTAAGACATCCCATGAAAGCTCCTCTAGGTTATTTCTAGAAACATTCTGAAAGTCAAATAAATCCCTACAAACATTAAAATAAAACTCAGGTCTAATTATTCCCTCCAGGAAGTTTGCTTTTTTAGGTATGCTACACTTGTGGACTATTCCAACTGATGTTGGAATGATGAAAAGCAGTATGGATACAATTTTAGAAACAGCAACATGAAATGTACGTGATGTAACCCTAACAGCCTACTATATATATATAAGAATTGGCAAGTATCATTATCAGGGCCAATAATGTTGAAGTTACCAAAATGACAAAAAGGAGATCTCCATCTAGAAGCAGAACAAAGAAATAGACCCCACTCCTCCTGGGCATGTGTAGGTCATTACAAATCCAAAGCCTATGTTGTGCCTCTTATAACACCAAATTCTGTGTCCAAAGAAATCCATAAAATGGCCTAAGAAAAAAATTGTGTAATTGCCCCAATTTGCCAAGAATTACTGGCAAAGGAGTGTTTCATACTGTTTGAAACATCTGCAATTCAATATTGCAACCAAAATCACGTTGGTAGCATAAGCACTAGGGTATTTCAGTCAATACACATTAATGCCTTGAAGACCATCTTTGCTTTGTTTAGGCACTTTGACTTTAACATTACCTCTTGAATGAGTCTTTCTTGCCTACCTTCAGAATCCCATAGTTGAATGGTCAAATTTGTGTCTCCATCTTCACCTGTCATAAGGTTTTTGTCACAGTCACCACTTGCAGCAGTTTAAGATCATCTAATTGCAAAAAGAGATGGCTGGAGTCTGGCCACTCAGCTCCTAACTAGATCTTCTGATGGCCATTTCTTCATTCTTTGTGAAAAATAGTTTTTCAGTCTTTGCTCTATTCAGAACACTGAGAAATGACTTCCTTGCCTCTCCCAGAGTCATAAACCACAAAAGCAGGACGAAGGCAGGGAAATAACAAGTTTGCTAATTATTCTGAAAGTTTAAATAAATCACATATGCAGCAAAACCGGTTTTAAAAAAAGCTACAGAACATTCTTTTCAAGTAATAGAACTTAGGTAACAATTGTTTTGCTGGACCAAAGTCCAGTAGGAGCATGACTATCAAGCTTTTCAAAATACAAAGGTATCTAGTGAGGGGCGCCTGGGTGGCTCAGTGGGTTAAGTGTATGACTTCAGCTCAGGTCATGATCTCACGGTTTGTGGGTTTAAGCCCCACATTGGGCTCCTTGCTGACAGCTCAGAACCTGGAGCCTGCTTCAGATTGTCTCCCTCTGTCTGCCCCTCCCCTGCTCATGCTGTTTCTCAAAAATGAATAAACATTAAAAAAAAAATTTAAACAAAGGTAAAAACAAAAACAAAAACAAAAACAAAGGTATCTAGTGAGTAACACAACCTGTTGAACTTGTAGTTATGAAAATGTAAAAGCCACAGCTTTAACAGATTGGATTTATCAAGCTGAAATCTAATCTCTTTCCTCCAGACTTACTCAACTAAAAACCCTAAAAAGAAAGCTTGAGAAGGCTGTCTGATTTCAGGGTAGTTTAGAAATGAGAAGCCAGAGAGACTTTCTCTCTTCCCCACAGTCTTGTTCTCTTTAGGGGACTACTCATGCTGGAACCCCTGGTCCCTAGAGTCTGAGGATGCTGGTACCTGTCTGGTCTGCTCCACTATCTGGGACCTGACCTAACTTACCATCAGTATCACTATTGACACAAGTCCCTCCAGGCTGCTTTGTCTCTTCTCTAATCAAGGACAGGACCTCTTCTTCCTTTTCCCCCTCAATCTCTGCCAGCCTTACTTCCCCTTTTCTCAGCACTCATTGCTATTTTTCCTGGTATATTTAGCTTTAGTTCAATTTATGAGGCATGTGTTGATCACCTACTATGTGTAAGTAATTATAACAGATGCTAAGGTATTTAGTCTGTGTTAAAACTTTCCGGTATTTGGGAATATATTTAAGGATTATTTCTACTTCTGGTCCTGTAGTTTCTGATAAAAGGGCCACTGGAACATAGCTATATTTACTGTCTCTTACTCATCTGGCACCTGCTACAGAGTTTTGTATTATAGTTATAAGAATGTATATATCTCATCATATTCACCACCGCAATTATAATCAAATTCTTGTTTGTAAAGTAGTTATTTGAGTGCCTACCAAACAAATGTGTCAGTAGTTGACTGAAGTCAGAAGTTACCTCCGTTCCTTGCATGAAAGTAAGATGAAGAGAGAAAATGAATATTCTGAGTTTATTCCTTTATTTAATTATACCTAAAACCACTATATATGTCCATGATAATTGAAATAGAAAAGGGACAAAGCCTTCCCCAACAAGGGACAAAAACAAATAGAAATTATTTCTATTCCTTCCATATGGTAGTACTTTGTTGAGTACTGATGGAATATATCAGTCAGACACATCATTTTAAATATATTTTTTTAAGTTTATTTTTGAGAGTGAGAGAGTGAGCTCAAGCGAGCACGAGCAGGAGAGGGACAGAGAGAGAGGGAGACACAGAATCTGAAGCAGGCTCCAGGCTCTGGGCTGTCAGCACAGAGCTCAATGTGGGGCTCAAATTCATGAATGGTGAGATGGTGACCTGAGCCAAAGTCAGACGCTTAACTGACTGAGCCACGTAGGCGCCCCAATCAGACGCATCATTTTAAAAATAGTTATTTTTGGCATGTATTTTGCATTGATATAAAGACACTGTAATGAAGTTGTGCTACCTCACCTTTCCTCTCATTTGTAATACATTTACATAAATGAAGGTGAATCCTACTGGAAGAGGATCTTTATCAGAGAGATATGCCCCAAAGCAGTTAGGGGACACCAAGAAAACCATTTCCTCTTCCTAAGCCTGAGATTCCTCATCCAAAAACTTGGAGACCATCTCATTCACTCTTCTAAGTTCCTATGATTCATGTACACACATCAATTTACACATACTGACATACAGTTAAGGCTATACTTCCTGGCCTCATGATGCTAGGCTTAGCCATGTTACGTGTATCTTCTAAAAGTCAGCTCTTTCTTCCTCTGTCGTAAAGGAACAATATCCAAAATGCAGTCATTCCTTCCTTCAGCTTAGATCCTAGAGTAATGGTGATATGCAGCAGAGTCACAACCAATCAACAGCTGACATTAAAATAAATGAAATATACCTTTTTTGTTGTTACTGACCATAACCTAATAAAAGCTAACTACAAAAATTTGCTAATAATTGAATGTCAGTTCATAGCTTAAAACACAAAAACTCAAATTCAATTTAGCTGAAAATTGATAATGGAAATGACATAATGGAAATAAATTAAAAGGGAACTTTTAGGAATAAATATATGTGATATGTGTAGTAAAAGAAATGGACTTAACAGAGAATTTTCCTCATCATTTCTGGCTTGAATCCTTACATGACTAATCCAAATAAGAATCAACATTTTTTAAAAACTGTTCTTCATCATTAAGATATTCCAAGATAATATTTCCACCATTATACAAAGGGCAATCCTCCTTAGCGATCCAGGTTTCCAAAGTATGATCCAAGGGTAAGACTTCTCCTGAAGTAACGTGACATAACCTTAATTTCTGTTAAGGGAAATAAGTCATACTGTAATAAACAAACATGCTGGTAAAAGAGTATCCTAAAACTTTTACAAAAAAATTATGACCAGTTGTTACCTTAGCTGTTAATTTATTATTGTCATTTTTGAGACTGGTTAAAGAAGCCGCAAAGTCTATGGCTTTTCCAATGCTCCATCGGTGGCAAAAGAACATTGGTTTGCTTTTCTCTTTGCTCCCCTTAGGTAAGAAAACCTGAAGGTAAACTCTTTCTTTCTGTAAAAATAAAAAGTTAAAATATAGATTATGTATATGACACAGGCATCTCTTTTTGTCTCATGACCTCTCTTCCTGTCTTCTCCTGGTTAGAGGACTACCCTCTAATGATACAACTTTTAGTGGGAATACCAATCATAGTACCCATGAATCCACCTAAATGCATGGGCAGAGGACTGAAGACCCTAGCTAGGGTGGTCTGTGCAAACAGAAGCATGTAATGTAAAACAGGACAAGCAAAGCCTTTTCCTGAGATTTTTAAAAAATTTTTTAATGTTTATTTTTGAGAGACAAAGACAGAGCATGATTAGGGAAGGGGCAGGCTCCAGGCTATGAGCTGTCAGCATAGAGCCCGATGTGGGGCTCAAACTCACAAACCGTGAGATCATGACCTGAGCTGAAGTCAGATGCTTAACCGACTGAGCCACCCAGGCACCCCTCCTGGGATTTTTTTATGTTCAAAAGCTAGAAGGAGGGAAGAGCAATCTGGTTTTTTTTTTTTTTTTTGAAGTCTTATTGAATTAAACCTGAAGTTACCTATCTATTCCCCCCAAACCCTCTTAGCTGTTCCTGAACTAATGTGGAAAAGTTTCCTCAAATGGGAAAGGACTCCAACACAGAGAGAAGAGTCAAGGAAACAGATGGACTCTTTCAAGATGATGAGTCCTGGAATCCAGTCATCCCTTGAGATCAGATCAATACATCACTCCCCATTATAGGATAAAAAAAAATTGTTTTCATTAAGTTATTGTTATCAAATTTCTGTCACTTGCAATTTAAAGTTTCCTGATACATAGTAACATTTCACCTGAAAGACCTTACTACATATTTAGTTGCAGCAGGGCTCTCGAGAACAAAAGGTCCAATCAATCAATCAATAAAATAAGTACCATAACAAAACAGAATGATTCAGAGATTTGGAGACGGTTCCTCTAGTATTTTATGCCCTATATGCTTCCTTACATTGTATTTTCTTGCTAAGTTAACAAATGCAGGAGGAAAAATAAAGAGGAGCAAGGTGTTTGGCCCCTGATCTTCCCCAATTCCTAACAATTGCTTTAACAAAGTGTGGCTTTACAGACCAATTCCTGCTACAATAAATATTTTGTTATAATTGGATTATCTCTTAATTATAGGGGAAATATCACAATTATGGTAAGAAATAATAGATTCAACACGATTTCCATCTAAACACAAAGGAATTTAGATTTGTTGAAAACCAGTGAAATGTGTCATAACAGGTAACAAGTATTAAAAGAAAAAAAATGATCAGAAATTCAAGCCTTGGGCCAATTCTATAACCTAATAGTTCCTGCTCCAAAGCAAGGTAATAAGAGCGTAAATACAAAAGGAAAGAATGTAAAAGTTATAGCCTCACTGAAAGGAAGGAAGGTGGGCAGGAAGGCGCAAGCAAAATATGCTTGAGGATCAAAAACATAACAAATGCAAACAAGTGATAGGTAGGCTGAGCCACAGACTCTCAAGGTTCCAGAAGACAAAATAGTAGCCAAGAGTTCAGCTTGTGGGTTAATGGGAAGCAACAGTGCTGCATGGAGGTAAAGTACCTGGCTCCGGCTCACTGCTTGGAAGGAGAGGCTAGTGTGGGACTTGTGCTCCAGGAAAGAAAGTTGAAGAAGGTACTGCTGAATGCTGACTACTGCTTACAGAAAGTAATATTTAGGAAAGGCAGAGAAGCACAGATAAAACCTCTTGACAGCAAACAAAGCCAGCATCTTCCAAGTCAGTAAATGGATCCACAATAATCTGAAAATCTCTGGAGGGCAAAAGCCCAAACTGCCAATCTGAAACTTGGATTGGAATGGAAGTCCTGAGTAAGGCCAGTGGAAGAAAATGCAAAATTGCTCCAAAGGAAGAGGCGAGTGACAACAGTGAGATACAGTGAAGAACCTCCTACTCAAGACGAACATGCAGAATCTACAAATGGAAATTCAAAAGTTAACCTTACTATGGGCAGATGAACTAACTGAATTCAAAAAGACATTATAAAAAGTTATTTTTTTTTTATTTTTAAAAAGTTTATTTATTTGGTGGGGAGAGGGGCAGAGGAAGAGGGAGAGAGAGAAACCCAAACAGGCTAGCAGCACAGAGCCCAAAGTGGGGCTTGATCTCACAACTATGAGATCAGGACCTGAGCCAAAAATCAAGAGTTGGACACTTAACCAACAGCCACCCAGGCACCCCTAAAAGTTTTTTAAATTATGAAATATCCATACAAATGGAACAAGAAAGTATGAAACAAAAACAAATGAAATAGGACAAGCTATGAAGATCCAATGAGAAATATAAAAATTTTTAAGTACAGTTTCTGAAATAAACTCAAACAGGAGAAATTTTGATAATCTTCAATAAAAAGGCTTAATTGATCTGAAGATGGATTTGAGGAAGTCCTCTAGAATGCCGCACAAATAGATACAAAGATAGAAATTATACATCCCAAAAATAGGTCTAACAAGATTTCAGAAGAAAGCAATATTCAGAGAAAATGACTGTAATTTTCCAAAAGTGAAGAAATAAGTGAAATTAAAGATGTACCTCCAGGCCCAAGCTGGGTAATTAAAATAAATCCAGATGTAGAAACATTGCACTGAAATTGGAAAATACCAAACTCTTAAAAGCTACTAGAGAAAGACTGATTACTCATAAAGCAATAAGATTGACAGATGTTTCCCCAATAATAGACAACAGGGAAAAATGAATAGTATATTAAGAGAGTTGAGAGAGTCTAATGGACAATCCAGCTCAAGTGAGGGCAAAATAAGGGCACTTTCAGACAAAAAAAAGACTCAAAGAGTTCACCAATGAAGACTCTTAATGAATGAACTACCAGTAGTTTAGCCAAAATAAAAATGAGTCCTAAGGAAAGGAGAAATTCAAAAAAATATGTTGGCAAATTTAAATAGCTATAGTACTGACTTAAAAATAATCATGTGTGAACAAGGATGGTGGGACAGGACATATTCAACTTGAGAAAGCATGTCAAACTCCTGTCTCATTCAAGAGGATACAATACCAAGTAACTTTAAATTCTGAGAGACAAATTGGTATTTAGTTATATATGTTAAAAATTAAAATTGTTAGCACATGTCTATTATCATATTATAAAACATTACAATGGAGAGTCTAGATAATACAGTACAAAAAAGGGAACCAGCTAGTATAATTATTAAAAAAATTAAAACTACCCTTATGTTAATGGGGTGTGATTGTTTACCTGGAAATTGAAGGCAAAGAAAAGCATTTGGTAATGTGACTGAACATCTTTTTTCTCTATATTAGAAGTACCTAGATATAGAGGTTGGGGGAAAAATTATGTTCACAACAAAACAAAACCCAGGAGATAATTAGGGATGAAAAGGAATAAGACGTAAATGAAAAACAAAATGTTACAGAAGTCACTAAAACACGATTTAAATAAATGAAAAGGCATACAAGGTTATTAGACAGGAAGACAATGTTCTATAGCACAAACCCAAAGTGAATCCTTCAGGAATGATACTCAGTCAGGACTTGCTAATAGTCAGAACTTGTTGGGAGACTGAATTTTACTTTAACTTTACAGAAATCCCTAGATAATGTATTGAGGTTTTCCATCAGTTACTTATACCTAGTGAGCAGGGAGAGGCCAGAATCTCCACGATAAAGAGGAAGGTATCAAGAGGGTAAAAATCCTCTTGAGAATAGCTAAGGGGGCTTCTCATAAATGGCCAAATCTTTACCTCCTGTCGGCACCATTATTCACAGCTTACATCCTTGTAGGAACTGGGGGACACGGAAAGCCACATTTCTAAAGACCATACTGTGTTCTCATGCTGTTTATAATGATTTCTCTCAGTTTCTCCATTTCCCCTTTAAAGAGCCTATGATCTTTAACATTACTTGCTGGAGTCTGTCACTTAAAACCTTGTCCCATTAGGATAACCATAAAAATCCTAGGTTTGTTTTTTTTTTTTTTTAAGTATAATTAATACACAAGGTTATATTAGTTTTGATGTAAAGCAGTGATTTAACAAGTTTATACAATTATGCTATGCTCACAAGTATAGCTACCATCTGTCCCTATACAATGCTATTACAATGTCATTGACTATATTCCTAATGCTATGTCTCTTATTCCCATGACTTCTTCATTCCGTAACTAAAAGCCTGTATGTCCCACTCCCCTTCACCCGATTTGCCCATCCCCCCACCTCAGAGAAAGTTTTAGTTTAAATAGAATAAGCATGAATAAATATGAAGAAAAAAACTGCTAAGAAAAAAAATATAGGTGAACTTACATTATCATATATTAGAACATTCTATAGAGTTATTGCATCAAATCAAGTTGGTACTGACCTGGGAGTAAAAAAAAAAATATGAGTGGAATAGAATAGGAAATCCAAAAACAGATCCAGTAAAAATAAATCTTAAACTTGTCATGAATTGGAATACCAACTATCATCTTCAAAAGGAAAAATGATTTAATAATTGGTGATGGCAAAACTAGCTAAAAAACTGGAAGAAAAGAAGATTGGGTCCTCAGCTCCTATTACATGCTACAAACAAATTCCAGATGGATTAAAGACAAATGCAAAATGCCAAAAAATAAAAATCCTAAAGAAACCAAAGTGGGGGTGCGGGGAAGCAGAAAAAGGCACACCTTGGAAAAAATTAAAACACATGTCAACAAGATATATAAGTGAAATCAATATATTTGATACATTTTGAAAACATATCTATAATCAATCTGATTTGGAAAAAGAATATCTATTATATTCCAAGAGTTTCCATAAGAAGTTGTCCAAACAAAATAAAAAGACAGGAGTATGGGTTAACAGACAACCAAAAAGAAAAATGATCAAAGGGTGATTGAAAGAACAACTACACATGGCTAACAAACATAATAAAAGATGCTCAAACTGAACATGCGAATTAAAGCAATTAGAAGGTATCTTTTTATAGCCATTAGACTGGAACACATTAAAACATGTAACAGCTACTAGAAACCATGGGAGGAGGGGAAGCGTACCTCATATCTGGCCACAAGAGGCAGTATATTAAACTGGGTAAGATGGCAGGTTTATCACCTGAGTGATCTTAAATAACTTCAAATCATTCATGTGTGAAATGAGGATATATAATATACCAGGAGGTTGTATTAAGGGAGGTAAAAAAAATTTAGAGCCAAAAATCAATGGCTGGCATAGTGTAATCAGTCAATAAAGGCTATTATAACTATTGCCAGTAGAAATGTAAATTGTTGCAACTTCTTTATAAAGCAGCTTAGCAACATCTATGAAGATTTAAAATACACGTATCCTTTGACCCAACAAACACACTCCTGAGAATTTATCTCACAAAAAGAAGAAACCAGACCAAGACTACTTAGCACAGTAGACAAAACTGGAAACAAAGTGAATGTTCATCAATAGGAAAATGGCAAAGTAAGAATCTACAGACCTGTACATCCACACTATGGAATATTTATCTAGTTTTTAAAGAATCAGTTAGAGCTATACCAGCTCCCTTGAGAAAATTTCTGCTGGGCATTAATAAGGATATATACAGGTAATAATCTACCTAAAAACTGCTTTATTTTCACTTACAGCTATAATCACTATTTGACATGGCAGTATGTATTTAACAGTTAACTCACCGCATTGGAATATAAATTCCATGTTGGCAAGGACTTCTATTTACTCTTGTATACCCAGGGCCTGATATATACTAGGGGCTCAAAAAAAAATGAGATGATGCCATTTTTATAAAATAATGACCAAAAAACATTCTTTATGTGCTTGCATACATATATAAGTAAACATCCATTTATGTAAATTATACACAGGTATACACACATATATATGTATGCATCCATGTATATGTATAAATATATATGTGTATAAAGACACATTAATGCAAGGGGAAAAGTTATAGCTACAGACATGTGTCATGCTCCATGATGAACTATTAAGTGCATCACGAATCTGTTTTCTGAGGCCAGCCTACTTGGTTTCAATTTGTAATTCACCACCTACTGGCTTTGCTTAACCATTTTGTGCCTGAGTTTTCTTACCTGTTAGGCAGAGATAACAGTTCCTATCTCATAAGCATGTTGTGAGGATTAAATGTGTTAGAAGAGGGCCTAGAACAAAGTAAGTGCTATACAAGTTTTTACTATTATGCCTAAGCAATAAAATAATTGCAAAACAATTTGAGCAATATTATTGGATACTTTAGGGCAGCCCTTCTCAACCTTGTCACTATTGACATTTGGGAATGTCAGAAAACTTTTATTGTGGGCACCGTCCTATGTATAGTTAATCTCTGGCCTATGCCCGCTAGATTTCATAGCATCCCCATGCCCAGTTGTGATCAAAATCACCTTCAGTTGAAAACAACTGCTTTAGTGGGAGGGACATGGACACAGGAGGGTGTGTTTGGTTTTTCCCCTTACAGATCTGTTAAAAGTTACACTTGTAAAGGCATGTACTACATTTGCAATTTTAAAACCAACAAATGAAGTTTTAAAAAAAAAAAAAAAAAAAGGAAAATATTAAGAACAATCACTAACAAAAGAAGACTGCAATCAATGGTTTCTAAACCAGCAGAATAAAAGGGAATATAGAAAATGCAATCAACATGAAGGATGTGAGGAGAGAGAAATAAATCAAGGAAAAGGATGATAAGCAGAAAGCTTAAGATGGAAGAAGTATGTTCAAATGTATCAGTGATCACGATAAATACAAATGGATTCAACTCACCTATAAAAGAGATATTATCAACCTGGATTAAAAAAAGAAAGTCCAGCTATATGCTGCTTACAAAAGACACCCTAAAACAAAACACAGAAAAGTTGAATATGAAAGGGATTTTAAAAAGACGTAACAGTTAAGCATTCACTAAGAGAAAGCTAGTGAAACAGTATTATAATTCACAATAGGATTTAAGGTAAAATTCATAAAGATACAACGATGAAAAAATTTCATGTACCTGATATTATTTAGAAAAAACATTAGAATTACAAGAAAGAAATCTGACAAAATCAGTTGTAGCAGGAGATTTTAACACCCTCAGTCTCAGAAACCAATAGATCAAGCAGACCAAAAATTAGTATGCACACACGTACACACAGACATGCATATAAATACATACAAACGGGAAGGGTGGCAGGAGAAAGACTGCAAATGACAAAGCAAAATGAGCAAAATGTAAGTAACTGGTACATTTGGATAAAGGATATGGAAAAAAAAAATCATTGTACTACTTTTGTAACTTCTGTGTTTAAAACTGTATCAAGTTACCAAATAAAAAACCCACACTCAAACAAGTAGGTTGAAAATAAATTCACTGTCAAGGTGAGAAGATGGAAAAAGATCAGAAAATCCAACATAAAAGGAAATATAAAAATCAGAATTTAGTGACATTGAAAGCAGAAAACCAGTAGAAAGGTCAATCAAACCAAGATATGCTTCTTACAACTAAAATATAAATTAAACACACACACACACACACACACACACACACACACACACACACCTCTAACAAGACTGTTCAAGGAGAAAATAAAGTACAAATGAAACATATTAACAATGAAATGGAATGACTACTAAAGGCACAATAGAGATCTTGGAACATAAGAGAAAAACTTGAACAATAAACTGGAAAATCTACATCAAGTAGTAAGTTTTAAGACCAATTAATATTAACCAAAATTTCAGAAGAAGGGACTATCCAAATAAACCAAGAACTATTTAACACATTGAAACCATATTCAAAATTCTCCCCTCAAAAATGGCAACAGATTCAAGCGTTGTAACACCCTTTACCAACCCTTCAGGAACAAATAATCCCCATCCTCTACAAAGATTTCTAAGAATAGAAGAGAGAAAGCTACTCAACAAATTTTATGTGCGTAGTCTCGCTACTAATAGCACAAACAATAATATATTAGCTAATCAATTTAGCAGTGCATTTTAAAAGAATTATATACCAGAGTCAAGTAGTTTGTTTTGGAAGATGTGGTGATTTTACAGAAAAATAGATTAATGTAATTGAAAACATTCATAAGGAAAGAAAAGATACCTGATCATCCTACTAGAGGTAGAAAAAAACTTACAGTAAGAATTTATACATATTCATGATATAAAGTCCTAGCAAACTAGGAACAGAAAGAAGTACTGCTCACCTGATAAAGGCTTCTACTGAAAATTTACAGCAAATGTAGTATTTACTGATGAACTTTAAAATCATTTGCATTAAAGTCAGAGAAATGATGAAGATGCCTACTATCACTCACATTATTCAAGATGTTCTGGAGATCTGAGCCAATACACTAAGACAATAATAATGAGAAGGAGAAAAGAAAATTTGGCAAACACACACACACACACACACACACACACACACACACACACACACAAAACCACAAAACTGTCATTTGCAGAAGATAAGGCTACACAGAAAACATCCCAGAAAATCTAACTATGGGTACTCCTAGGAAGATTATTTGCTGGATAGAAGGACAACATACAACAAACAACGAGCAATAATCAGTCATGAAAATAAATTTTTTTTAAGTTATTTACAATGGGGGTGCCTGGGTGGCTCAGTCGGTTAAGCGTCTGACTTCAGGTCATGATCTCAAAGTTCGTGAGTTTGAGCCTGGCATCGGCTCTGTGCTGACAGCTCAGAGCCTGGAGCCTGCTTCAGATTGTGTTTCCCTCTCCCTCTGCCCCTCCTGCACTCGCATGCTGTCTCTCTCAAAAATAAACATTTAGAAAAAAAATTTTTTAAGTTATTTACAATGGCAGCAAAAACAATTAGCAGACTAAGATATATAAATATATATATTATATATGCATTATAAAATGTTAAAGATCTAAAAAAAGACCTAAAGAAAAGTTGGAAAGATCAATCATAGACATAGATGGGAAGAATCAAAATTCTAAAGATGTCAACTGTCTCTAGTTTAAAATTTAGCATTAATTCCTATCAAAATTGCAATTTCAAAGAATGGGACAAAGTGGTCATAGGTTTTTGTTTTTGTTTTTTTACAAATGAATAAATTGCCAAGAATAGATGTGACTGAAAGAATAACATGGACAGACTTGTCCTTATTATAAAGCTATGATAATTAAGACAGTTTGATATTAATGCAAAGACAGACAAACAGACCAAAGGAACTGAACTGAGATCCCTACATTAGTCTTACATGTCTAGAACAATATGGTGTATGACAAAGGTATCATTATAAGGAGGAACTCATTATCTTATGTTATGACAACAGGAAATCCCTACTGGGGGAAAAAAATCTCTATTTACAACTAAATTCGAAATGGAACAAAGAGTTAATTTTTTTTTAACTTCTGGAAGAAAATATAAGAAAATCTCATTTCCAAACATACAAATTAAGGAAAACGATAAATTTGAGTACATTAACATTCTGAAGTCTGAACTACTAAAGAGATTAAAAGCAAAGTGAAAACAAGCCATAGACTGAGAAGATATGTGACATCCATTTACTCAAGAAAGCATCAGAATTCAGAATATATGAACAATCCTATAATTTTTAGCAGTACCAAAAAAAAAACCCAACAGAAAAATTGTGCAAAGGATATGAATAATTTACAGAGGTAAAATGGCCAATAAGTCCATGCAAAGTAGCTGAACCTTATTAGTCACAAAGGAAATTCAACTTTAAACTTCAGTAAATTTAGAAACAAGAAACATCAACTCTCAGACACTGTAGGAATGAGATAAATCAGTACAACAACTGACAACAGTCTAATAAAGCTGAAGATAAGCAAACTCCATGACCCAGCTTGTCTATTTCTAGGTATATTCCCTAAAGTAGCATTTTTCAATCTGATGGTCTCAATCCTTTAGGGGTTATAAAATCAACAGTCTTTAAAATAAAACAGAATAAAAAACATCAGACTATATAACACATAAGGCTAGTATGTAACATATAAGGCTAGGTATTACTGATAATGTGTTAAGCTATGTATATAGGTATGTAGTATGTATGTACACAAGTACCTACTGGAATGTTCTATAAAATATAATGAATATTATGGAGTTTTAAAGGGACCACCCTAGAAAAACATTCCCACATATACACAAGGATGTTCACTGTTGTAACAGTTTATAATAGCAAAATATCTGAAAAACATCTGAATCTTCATTAGGAAAATGGATAATTTGTGGCATATTCATACTATGGAATAATGTATACCTATTAAAATGAATGAACTAAATGTATCAGCATGGACAAATGTTAAAAATATGATGCCAAGTGAAAAAAAGAGTTGATCTGGTTCACTGTGACTTCTCAAAGTGAAAAAGTCAAAATTATTATCTACGCAGATATATACCATATACCAGTAACAATACATTTCAAGTTCAGATTAGTTGTTACTTGATGGGTGGGAGGAGTCCAAAGGGGGCTATATTTGAAACATTTTTGTTTTTCAAAATCTGAGACCAACCTGTGGTAATGACTTATCTCCATCAGCATGCATCTTTAATTTCATCAGTGCTACCTTTGCAGCCGTTTCACTGTTTTTTGCACCTTTCTTTCGTTTACTTGCTGTCCCTCCTGTCTTAGAATCTAAGAAATAAGTATAAGCATATAAAGCACATAGAATTTTTACATTAAAAATTTCCAGAGTTCTATCATTTGTTATAGTTTTGAAATATACACAAATAACACATAATAGTTATACAGAACCACATTTTTTTTTGTTGGTATCATACATGACTATTATAAAAATATCATCGAGGTTGATCTAAGCAATCTCTACATGAAAAAACTCACTGTTATGTGCTTTCCTTTCCAATTTAAGCCTATTTAATCCAAAACAAATCACTAACATTTCTACAGAAAACTTTTTTTTTAATATTTATTTATTTTTGAGAGAGAGACAGAGCATGAGTTGGGGAGGAGCAGAGAGAGAGAGGGAGACACAGAATCTGAAGCAGACTCCAGGCTCTGAGCTGTCCGCACAGAGCCCGATGCGGGGATTGAACTCAGGAACTATGAGATCGTGACCTGAGCTGAAGTCGGACACTTAACCGACTGAGCCACCCAGGTACCCCTGCAGAAAACTTTTAAGATTTGGTCATAGATTTTAATAAAGGTACTATCCTTAATACAGAATGAAAATTCTGAACATGTTGGCAGAGAGACTGGTTTAAGCAACAGATACATTCTTCCCAGCACCTCAGATTATCAGCAGCATTCACAGAACAGCTGATGAGACTTAATGATTAGTCTTTAGAGAAAGCAAACCACTGCGCTGGCCTTATGAATACCATTTCCAGCCATGATACTTGACCAGCTGATCTAAGTGGCCCAGTAAAAGAGAATATCGGGTAAGTACTTCCATAGAATTTCCAATCTTTCATTGGTCAGCATTCTAAGAAATATGGGCACATAAATGCCATCAAAATCTATACCAGGTTGCAACCATTGGGGCCATTAAACACACCTTCCAGGGGTGCCTGGGTGGCTCCATTGGTTAAGCATCCAACTTTGGTTCAGGTTATGATCTCACAATTCATGAGTTCAAGCCCCATGTTGGACTCTGCTGACAGCTCAGAGCCTGGAGCCTGCTTCAGATTCTGGCTGTCTGTCTGTCTGTCTGTCTCTCTCTCTCTGCCTCTCCCCTGCTCGCTCTCTTTCTCTCAAAAATTAACATTAAAAAAAAAAAAAACACCTTCCATAAGTGGCAAGCTGACATAAGAAGCAGGACTCCATAACTAACAGATATACAGCAGTAAGGAAACAACCAAACTTTCTAGATACTTGCCAATAATGTCTTTAACAAGTTTCTGAGTGGCAGCCATACGAGGCTTAGGAATTTCCAGTTTTTCACATTCATGATCCGACTGATGACGGTGCCTATGAGCAACAGAAGAGTGACACTAGTTCACGTATTTGCAAGACTTAAACAGAAACATAGAATTTGAATGGTCTGAGTGATCACCTCAGGCAAAAATTCTTCTCACAGTAAGGACATTTAACTGGCACAAGCTCTCTTTCAGCACAGTCCCTGAACGAGCATGGGTAAGACGTGGGCTTATCCGACTTCAGTCTCTCATTGATTATGGTCACCTGAAAATGGAAAAAGGAGGAAATGGCATTATAGAGTTCATATATAACACAAATCAACATCTATTTTGGAAGGCAACATATGTAACATTTTTGCTTAAACTTGTTAGAGCAACTTACATTCTCTCACCTAACAGATTATAATAAATGTTTGTGTGATAAATGATTACTGTGCTGACTGTTCTACATTTTCATAACTTTCTTACTATGGTGTATTTATCTTCTAAGTCAAGTTAAAATGACTATTCAGTTACTCTTCATAATTTTAGAGTTCTACTCTGTACCAGTCCTAAACAAAGATGCCCCCATAATAATATGCTTAGGTGACCATCTCATCAACCCTCAAAGAGCAAGTCATAACTACTTTCTACGCTGACTTTAGTTTAATACGTATATATATGAAAGAACACTTAAAATTAGGTTTATGATACAGAAGATTAAAGACAGTTTCTGTAATGATACATTCTCTATTCTGCATGTATTATTGTATTACCAGCAAATATTACATCAGAAGAAGAGATGTTACAAGATTAAAAAATATATATATCCAGGTCAGGATAGTTTGAGTTTTAAATACCCATGTTTCTAGAGTTGAATGAACTTTTGCAGTCTCTGTGATGTCAACCCAGAGCCTCATCTAGAGCTGGATCTCATCAACCCTCTGATCAGGAGGTGAGCCAAAATCAAGAGTCAGACAGACGCTCAATCACCTGAGCCACCCGGGTGACCCAAGATAATTTCTTAAAATCTACAACCAAAGGGCATTCCTCTATATAAATGGTAGTTATACCTCGTTGGAATTAATTTTAATATTTATTTTGAGAGGAAGAGAGAGCACACAAGCACAAGAGGGGAGAGGGAGGGAAGGGGGGGGAGAGGGAGGGAAGAGGAAGGGGGGAGGGGTGGAGGGGGGAGGGGGAGAGAACCAGCAGCAGCAGCAGCAGCAGCAGCAGGGGACATGCAGAGGGAGAGGAAGAGAGAAAATCCCAAGCAGGCTCCTCCATGCTGTTAGGAGGAGATCATGAGATCATGACCTGAGCTGAAATCCAGTCAGACACTTAACTGACTGAGCCACCTAGGTGCCCCTTGGGGTTAACTTCTTAACTCCTTTTCCAAATCTGTTCTAATGGTCCACTGGTAAAACGATTTTCAATTCATTATTTAATTAATGAGATCTAATTGACATTGCACAAGAGACGTTCATAGAAGTCAAATATTGTAAGAAAAAAGAAAGTACAAGGATTTACAAGCTGCATAAGAAACATTAATATGTTTACTATATGACTATTTCTCTCCAACTAATCCTGCATAATACCAATATGCTAATTTTTATTTTCATCACATAAATCACCTCAACCTCAAAGGACCAGATTTGAACTGAAGTTCATTTAACTCGAATTTTCTATAATTGAGAGAACAGATATAAAAGTCCTCAGTAAAGTGCTTGGTAATTGCTGGTCAGGAATAAATACTAACTGAAAAGTGTGGGTCAAATGCTTCTTTCTAAATGGAGTGAGCTCAGTTTCACTTTCTGCCTTTCTCGGACCAAAGGAGGTGGAGCCACTTATTATGAGTTGGAGAAAATTACATTTGGCATGCTGGGCTCAGCTTTCTCTTCGAGGCCTAACCTGGTGAAGCACTGTGTGATTGGTGGGAAAATCTGCCTAATTCTGAATCTCCTTTGCACCCTAGTAGGCTCTACACTAAGCTTCATTCAGTTTATCCTTTATGAGTAATAAAGAAGATACTTTGGCTTCTATTTAACAGCCCTTATTAATGTCTCAATTTGGTCAGAATTAGTGTAGGGATTTTTATCGGACTACAAGTTTGTTCTTGGTGATCTAAGGCCAATCGAGTCAGAACAATCTGCAACCACACAATCCTAACACCAGGATCCAGGGAAAATGAACAAAACAGTGAAGGTGAACTGGAAGGAGTATATGATGAGGCTGTTAATTCCACTGTATATTTATAAATATAGAGCCTAAAGCTGTAAGTGGGCTAAGTAAACATAACTGAAATATACGAGAATTCTAACGATTTGTCATTACTAAGGAGACCAATTTTTCTTTAAAACAAACTATGAAAAATAACAACATGAAGTAAGAGCCTCTTTACATCATCAGTTTAGTATGCCAAATTTTAATCTGTGGTACACTGACTGGTTTTAAACTGAATCAAATTCAAAAATCAAAGTACATAAAAAGAAACATGTTTTATTAGGAGCACTATTAACATACCTCACGGCAGCTGTGTGATTCCCTGCTTCTGTGTTCAAGGCTTAAATAATTAAAAAAAAAAAAAGTGTTTATTTAAATGCAAACAATCAAATATAACTACAGTTAATTGGAGATATTTTAGTGGTTAGTATCCTTAAGATTAGTTACACTACATTAAAACTCTGCATATAATAAACTGAAATGGCAAAACGTAGAGCATCTAGAGTCTCAAAACCCAACTGTTGAACGTACACAAATACGATTCACCACTCTAAGATACCTTTGAGTGCTCCAAGGTGTGTGCAAATAAAAGGAGTTAAAAGATTCTTTGTATTTCTCAAAGACCATCAGAAATAAAATGTCAAAGGGGCGCCTGGGTGGCGCAGTCGGTTAAGCGTCCGACTTCAGCCAGGTCACGATCTCGCGGTCCGTGAGTTCGAGCCCCGCGTCAGGCTCTGGGCTGATGGCTGGGAGCCTGGAGCCTGTTTCCGATTCTGTGTCTCCCTCTCTCTCTGCCCCTTCCCTGCTCATGCTCTGTCTCTCTCTGTCTCAAAAATAAATAAAAACATTTAAAAAAAAAAAAAAAAAGAAATAAAATGTCAAAGAAGTGCTCTTGTTCTAAAGGACTTAAAAATATGCATTACTTTTATTTGATCCTAATAAATCTTTGAGTGATCTTCTGAAAATAATTCTTTCAGTGTTCTATTTAATCAATTAAATGCCTAAAACATGAAAGTTTAATTACAAAGAAAACACATTTTCCAAAAATCTTTGGTTAGGTCCCAGGTTTTACTTTGCATGTGATATGTTTACGAAGAACATGTGATAGCCAACTTAAGAGATGTATAGGTTGGGCTCTTCATTTGATTAACTAAGATGAAGAGTAGTAACAATACCTGGATATTTTTTTCTACCGTATTCTTTGAATTGTGGATATGTTCTCCCCTTACGATTAAGACACAAATACAACTTTTACACACACACAAAAAAAAAATCACACACATAAATCCATTTCTGAAAGTTTGAAGTTTAGCCCCATATATCCACAAGTAATCAGAGCCTATGCCTAATCTTTTTTCTAATTATGAATACAAAATATCAATGGCTAAAGTAAGAACTATTTTAAATCATTCTGCTTTTCAGAAATAAATCTTATTACAAACACTAAAATTATTCCCAAATGCTGCATAAAGATTTAACTTACCAAAATACTCCTGAACAACCATCACAAACAAATGGGAGAAAATCTAAAATTGAGGGAAAATGTTATAATGTTATATGCACTGGTCAGTATCCAATTTTGATTTAGTTTCCTTAAAAAGATTTTTAGAAGTACTGAACTACATCTATTGGAGAACTTTCCTTTTTGACCAATATCCTAGTGTAACAAGTAGCTAAACAAAAGCTATCAAAACCTCAAGCATGGAGAGCAACTGGATTATCAGAAGATAAATGTTACGGGGCGCCTGGGTGGCGCAGTCGGTTAAGCGTCCGACTTCAGCCAGGTCACGATCTCGCGGTCCGTGAGTTCGAGCCCCGCGTCAGGCTCTGGGCTGATGGCTCGGAGCCTGGAGCCTGTTTCCGATTCTGTGTCTCCCTCTCTCTCTGCCCCTCCCCCGTTCATGCTCTGTCTCTCTCTGTCCCAAAAATAAATAAAAAAAACGTTGAAAAAAAAAAAATTAAAAAAAAAAAAAAAAAGAAGATAAATGTTACTTTGTAGTGTGCTAAATCAGAAAAAAAAGTTCTGGGTTGTTATGGTTGACCAGATTTACTATGTGTTATTTCTGAGTACCGTATACTGCAGAAGTCCTGCATTTGAAGTAAAAATCCTGGGTTTCGATTATGATTCCACAGTTTATTAATCTAGCAACACTACAAACTGTTTAACTGTAGAGCTTTGTGGGAGGGGGTGGAAAGAAGATGGCAGAGTAGGAGGATTCTGAGCTCACCTCCTCCCATCAACAAACCAAGATAACAGCTACATCTGAAAACCACCTGAAGACAGCTAGAACAGACCTTCCACACTTAATCCTACCGAGAGAGGCCATATAGAAGTGTAGGAGGGATGCAGACAGTTAGGAACCAAACCGGTTTAAGACTTCCCATCAATGGAAGAGACACCACAAAACACAGAAAAGCTAGAGGATCAGAGTCCATAACGTGCACCCCAGTCACTGGGAACAGGAAGTCCCAGAACATCTGGCTTTGAAAACCAGGGAGGCTAAACTTGGCAAATTTCTAAAATCAGCGGGGCTTAACTCCAGGTACTTCAAAAATCTCCAAGAGCTGGAGGCAATAGTAAATTGAGTCCTGACCCTTAAAGAGCCAACATGATAAATAACTGCTGGAGACTAGCACAAAAGCAGCAGTTTGAAAAACATCTGGGGTATTCATGAAAGCAATTCATTTACTAATCTCAGAGTGTGCACTAGAGAGACAGGGATCTCCAGGAGACCTCTCCAAGAACAAAAGTGCTAGGAGGCACCATTTCTCTTCTCCTCTCCCAGGCCAGATAGCTGTACGCTTGGAGAAACGAGCACTAACTACTGACCACCTTGCCAGCACCCTGTGTCTGCCCATGTATTCACCTGCGTTTCCACCACATCCAACCCGCTCACTTCAGCAGACTCCCTCCAGAGTGGCTCCTCTCCTGTCACACTACAAGCAGTCCCAGCAGGGACCAGTGTCACTCCAAAGCGACTCCTGCCCTGGGGAGAGATGGAGATAATCCCACACACCAGCCTGCCCAAAGTTCCAGCAACTTGTAGCAGGCCACGCAGCAGGGAAAGCCCTGCCGTTCAGTGGGACCACAGAGGCTGATGGCAGACACGCAGTCTGATTGCTGGCCCACTCACCTACAGGCCCACCAGGGTCTCTCAACAATATAGGAACCAAACTCCGCCGAGTAGCAGGCAAAGTAGGTCTTGCAGCCAACAGGGATGAAGGCAAAGGAGGCTCAGGCACAACAGTGTGCACACAGCCCATCCAGAAGACATCCCTGGAACAGATGGTTCTAGCAACCAGAGGGTACTGTGCTACAAGGCACCACAGGACCTCTTCTACAGAAGTACACTAACTTTCACCACCAAGACACATAGCAGATCTCCCAAATACAAACATGGAGAGTTACACAGTATGCAGAGGCAGGAATAGGTCCCAAATGAAAGAACAGGGCAAAGTCACAGAAAAGAGCTAAAAGAAACTGAGATAAGCACTATGCCCAAAAAAGCAAGTATTAGTCACAAAGATACTCAATGGACTTGAGATAAGAATGGATGAAATCAGTGAGAACTTCAACACATAGACAGAAAATGTAAAACAGAACCAGTCAGAGATGAAGAATTCAATAACTGAAATAAACACACTAGAGAGAACAAGAGATTAGGAAAGGCAGAGCAACAGATCAGCAATCTAGAAGACAGGATAATGAAAAGCAACCAAGCTGGAGAACAAAAAGAAAAAACAATAAATGAGAATAGGATAAGGGAACTCAGCAACATCATCAAGCATACTAATATGCACATGATAGGGAGCTCAGAAGAAGAGAGAGAAGGGGGCAGAAAAATTACTTGAAGAAATAATAACAAACATACCCAAATCTGAGGAAGGAAACAGCCATCCATATCTAAGAAGTGAAGACAACCTATAACAAGATGTACTCAAGAAGGTTCATACCAATTATAATTAACATGGCAAAAAGACAATTTTAAAAGCAGCAAGGAAAAAAAAAAAACAACAGGCATATATATAAGGAAAACTCCATAAGGCTACCAGCAAAAACTTTTTAGGCCAGAAGGTAGTGGCATGATATATTCAAAGTACTGAAAGGAAAAAACCTGCAAACAAAAATACTCTACCCATCAAGGTTATCACTCGGTATAGAAGGAGAGATAAAGTTTCCCAGATAAGCGAAAGTTAAAAGAGTTCATCACCACTAAACCAGCCCTACACAAGATGTTGAAGGGAATTCTGAGTGGAAAGAAAACACCTTAAGTAGAAGAAACTTATGAAAGGAAAATATTCCACAGGTAAAAGCAAACATATAATAAAGGTAGTAGATAAATCACTTATAAAACCAGCATGGAGATTAAAAGGCAGTAATTAAGGATATCTACAAAAATGAGTCCTAAAATTAGGTAAAACATGATATATACATAAAACATGGGTGGGGGGTGGAGAGTAAAAATTCAGTGCTTTTTAAAATGTTCAAGTTTAAGTAACCATCACATTAATATAAACTGCTGTATGCATAAGATGTTATATATGAACCTCACAGTAACCATAAATCAAAAACCTGTAAGACATACACAAATAATAAAGAGAAAGAAATCCAAGCATAACACTAAAGAAAGCCATCAAACCACAAGAGAAGAGAGAAAGGAACATGAGCACTACATAAACAACCATGAAACAAGTAACAAAATGGCAATAACTACATACTTGTCAATAATTACTTTAAATGTAAATGGACTAAATGCTCCAATCCAAAGACATAGGGCAACTGAATGGATTAAAAAACGAGACCCATCTATATGCTACCTATAAGGGACTCACTTCAGACCTAAAGACACACAAACAGACTGAAAGTAAAGGGCTGAAAAAACCTAACATGCAAATGGAAGCCAAAAAAAGGCCAAGGCAACACTGTAACAAGAGACAAAGCCTACTACATGAAGACAAAAAGTAACAATCCAGCATGAAGATATAACAATTGAAAATACCTATGTACCCAACATAGAAGAACTCAAATACATAAAGCAATTACTAACAGACATAAAGGGAGAAACTGACAGCAATATAAAAATAGTGGGGCACTTTAACAATCCACTTGCATCAATGGATAAATCATCCAAACGGAAAATCAATATGGAAACAGTGATTTTGAATGAAACATTAGACCAAATGGACCTAACAGACATATACAGGACATTCCACCCAAAAACAGAATACATTCTCTAAGACAGATCACATATTAGGCCACAAAACTAGTCTCAATAAATTTAGGAAGACTGTCCAACTAGGATGGTATGAAACGAGAAATCCATTACAAGAAAAAGTCTGGAAAGACCGTAAATACTTGGAGGCTAAACAACATGCTATCAAATAATGAATCAACAGAGGAAATCAAAAATACATGAAGATAAATGAAAATGAAAACACAATGGTCTAAAATCTTACATGGTCAAATAACCTACAAAATAGGAGGCAACAATATGCAATGGAAAAAGAGTCTCTTCAATAAATGGTGTTTGGAAAACTGAACATGTACAAGAATGAAACTGAACAAATTTCTTACACCATACACAAAAATAAACTCAAAATGGATTAAAGACTTACATGTGAGACCTGAAAACATAAAACTCCTAGAAAACTTAGGTAAGGGTAACAAAAACAAACTTGGGACTACAGCTAATAAAAAGCTTTTGTGCACCGAAGGAAAACATTAACAAAAAGGCAATCTACTGAATGGGAGAAGATATTTGCAAATGATCTGACAAGGGGTGAATATCCCAAATATAAAAAGTAATAAATAAATAACTTATACAACTCAAAAACAAAACAAAAAAAAAAAAAACACAAATAACTCCATTAAAAAAAAAATGAGCAGAGGACCTGAATATACCTTTTTCCAAAGAAGATATAGAAATGGCCAATAGAACTATGAAAAGATGTTTAAATCACTAATCCTCAAGAAAATGCAAATCAAAACCACAATGAAATATCACCTTACACCTATCAGAACGGCTAAAATCAAAAACACAAGAAATAATAAGTGTCTGTAAAGATGTGGAGAAAAGAGACCCTCATACACTGTTGGTAAGAATGTAAATTGGTTCAGTTGCTGTGAAAAACAGTATGGAGGTTCCTCAAAAAGTTAAAAATAGAAATACCATATGATCCAATAATCTCACTACTCATTATTGACCCAAAGAAAATAAAAACAGTAATTCAAAAAGTTCTATGCATCCCTGTGTTTACTGCAGCAGTATTTACAATAGCCAAGATACGGAAGCAGCCCAAGTGTCCATCAACAGAGGAATGGAGAAAGAGGTGGTATGTATACATACTATGGAATATTACTCAGCTGTAAAGAATGAGATCTTGCCATTTGTGACAACATAAATGAACCAGAAGAGTATCATAAATGAAATACCACATGATTTCACTTGTACGTGGAACCTAAAAAACAAAACAGAGAAACCAAAAAACTGACAACTACATAAAACAAACTGCTGGTTGCCAGAGGACAGGTGGGTGAGATGGGCGAAAAAGATAAAGGGGGTTAAGAGGTACAAACTTCCAGGTATAAAGTAATTAAGTCACAGAAATGAAAGGTACAGCATAGTGAATATAATCAATAATATTATAACAACATTGTATGGTGACAATGGTGACTACATTGATCATGGTAAGCACTGAGTAATACATATGGAATTGCTGAATCTATATATTATACACCTGAAACTAATAACATTGTATGTTAACTATGCCAATTAAAAAGTTATAGGGAAATAAAATGAACCATCTGTGTTACTCAGTAAAAAATTTAAAAAAAAAGAGAGCTTTGGATATATATTTGATATAGAATATAGTACTCTTGTGTGTGTGTATGCACACAAAACCAAAGCTCTATTATCAGGTAGTGTAGACATAAATACATATAGGTACAGGCATATGTCTGTATGTACATGTTTATATGTGTGTACATATTTCTATACTGTATGTCACACCTACTTCACAGGTTAATTGCAAAAACCAAATGAGATAGATGTAAAAGATAAGAATAGGAAGTAACTAATTAGTAATAACTGCAACAATTAACTTGTTTTGAATACACTGAACTCAGAAAAATCCTGTGGTGACTATGGGGAAATGTGTTCAAAGATACTTCAGAAATCCAATAGATAAATTGATACTGCCATATTTAGTCCTGAATTGTTTTTCCTTTCTGTTGAGGAACAACTAAGTTAGGAAATGAATTTTTGAAAAGCACACCAAAGTATCCACTCTCACTAGATACAATCACTCTCCAAATTATTGACTGTTTAAACTATTTTGACCTCGTATTACAGTACACAGCCAAGTGAAGCTGCAAATGTCCAATCACACCACTTTTACAAAGTGAAGACAAAAGGCACCACACTTTACAGAAAGACTACAATTGCCCTGCAAAAGATCTCATCCTACAGGATACCTTATCCAAAACAGAAAGAAGAGGTCCTATTATAATCCACAGGGATCCCTGGATAATTCAGTTTGTGGAACAAGAGACTGAACAAAGCTCTTCTTCTTATACCTCAGAAGTAGCCTAAGTGAATTGACACCATTGTTCTGAAGTATGACACTGTGAGCATGTTTCAGGCCAAGAAAGTATGTATTCATTTGTCTACAAGAAACTGAACCATAAAATACTGTTCAACATTTATGCCTCTCTTAAATTGGAGAAATTGTACATGCTTGCACTTTTGGTGATGAACTAAAAATTAAATGCAAACCAAGAGGACCCAGAGGGAAGAGTTAAGATGAAGGTAATTTCCTGATACCATCCTTCTATCCAACCAAAAGCTAAACAAAATTTAGGATACTCACATAATACCCTCTAAAAACCCCTCTCCACTAGTCCAAAAGAGCTACACCCTGGTCTCATTTCATATATATTTATACTTTAAGAGCTGTCTGAAGTTGGTAGATACCATGGATTTGGTAATCAGGTATACAAGACATAAACATAACTTACAGTCAAAACCCAATTGGCTAAGGTTCTCTGTGAAAGATGTGCAAGGAAATAGGTTTCCTGAACGGCTGGCCATGACAGCTAGTGGTAAAAGATACACAGAGTGCTGTAGGTAACAAGAACCTACCAGGGATTGTGCCCTTTTGCCCACTGACCACAGCAGGTATCACTCATCAGTTGTAACATTCCCATGAAATCTGGGCTAAATCTCAAGAGTACTCCATTCACCAGGTACCTACTACCAATAACCGAGGCTGCAATGAGAGATGAAACCTATTTGCCACCCAGGCAAACAGTGGCCAACAGTCATAGCACACATTTGGAGTGAAACTTGGGTACCAAAGACTGAGCGTTCTATATGGCTCTAATGCTTTGGGAGCTTGCCTGCTCCAGATGCAGGCCATCCTAAGGCCTGTGCCATACGACCACTGACTATTACGTTGGACTGTGTGTATATCACATCGTCTCTCAGTTCAGCATAGAGAGAACATCACCTTATTAATGCTCCAAACTGCAGATTATTCTGAAAGCTTTTCTATGGAAAAGACCGTGTTTTATACCCTCCTATGCAGTTCCAGCACCAAAACTGATGCTCAATAAATGTTGAGTCACTGATATTCAAAGAATGACATAATGAGTGAGCATGGTGATCATCCTAGTAGAAACCCGAGGAGGAGAATCTGATCAAAGCTAAGGGTGTTCTCACTAGAAGCTGCGAAGACCAGGTTTAAAACGGATCTCGCTCAACTCCTTCATCTGACAGATAAGGAACAGATAAATAGTTTGGGAAAGAGAGGTGTCTTGCCCCAGGCCGCAGTGGCAGGACCAGAGGGGAACACAGGTCTCCACACTCCCAGACCTAAGTGTCAGAAAGGACTGGGAGCGACGCAACTTCTTGGCAAAGCGCACTCGAAACCCAAAGTGAGCACTGCAAGCCATGTTTCCAGAAATTGCATAGTTCCTTTCCAGAGACCGCCAGACTGCCAAAGGCTCAGGGGCAACAAAAATACCAACACATCTCACTGCCGACCCAGGAGGGATGTACCCGCCCTGCCTCCTCAGACTCGACCCCGCCCCACGACCTCCCCTCACCCGCCGCCACTACCCGTGGAGGCTCAGCAGGGTACACATCTACCACGCCTAGAGTTAAGGACAGCTAGATCACCTCGCTGCCGGCAATGCTCCACCTGGCAGTGCTGTCCTATGTCCAATTCCGCCATAGCACAGCGCCGCAACAGGCGGGGCTACGACTCACGCGCAGCGCCTGCTGGGAGGGTGGCGGACCTCGGGGCGGAGCCTGCAGGTGGGTTGGTACATTCACCGGAAGCAGTCATCCGGTTGTGAGTGCCTGGAGTGACCAGTGTATATGCACTCCAGGCCCCTGGGGAGGCGGCGCAAAGAAAGAGGAGTTGGTCTGTTTGTCTTTTTCCTGGGCAGACGTCTTCGAGCCCAGTCCTTATGGATATGCCCAATTGCTTTTCTAAAATATTGCATGCTGAAATTCCCTCTGTGCAGCAACTCAAATCGGGGCCGACCTCACAGGGACTTTTTAAAATTAATGTAACTCTGGAAACCAGCACTGTGGCAGGCACAAGTATTTGCAGTAATCAAGAGAAGGAGGACACTGGTTATCCAATTCCGTATGCATTCTACACCAGTGGATATAAAGTAAATGCCTCTTGCAAGGGAGTCATGAGGCTTTTTAAAGTTTTTTTCCCCCAATCTTTTTTTTTTTTTTTTTTTTTTTAAGTCTGTAGCTCTTGAGGTCCCAAGTATGTACTAAACTGCACTGAGTCCCTCAGTTTAGAGAGTCCCATCTCCCAACTCCCTGAAGTAAGCTTGTGATTCCATTGGGGAAAAGGGGAGTTTCAGACTTGATGAGCCACTTCAAAAGGTACCAAGGAAGTAGAGGTTCTTCTAGGTGGGGTACAAATGGATACCATTCCACTGAGGTGACATCAGACACGACTCAGAGTAGGATGAGTGACAATCAAAAATGTACTCATGACAGGAACTAGAAAAGTATTCAATGCCTCGTATATAACTGGGTATATCCAAATCAATATTCATTAAGGATGGGGGAAGGGTGAGATTGGGAAACAATTATCATTACTTCAAGATTTGCTCTTGAATAAATCTGTTTAAGATCTCCATCTCAGATTTGCTTGTGTCTAGAAACACTTCAGATTTTACAGCTGGAAGCAACCTAAGACATCAGTTATCCCAGTGTCTTTGTTTGTTTAAGATGGGGAAATGGATTTATAGCATTTAAGTGATTTGCCCAGGGGCACCTAGGTGCCTCAGTTGATTAAGTATCCAACTCTTGATTTTTGCTCAGGGCATGATCTCAAGGTTTGTGGGATGGAGGCCTGAATCAGGGTCTGGGCTGACAGCATGGCATCTGCATGGGATGTTCTTTCTCCATCTCTCTCTCTCTCTCTCTCTCTCTCTCTCTCTCTCCCCCCATTCCCCCACTCATGTGGCCTCTCTCTCAATATAAATAGCCATTTAAAAATAAATGAATGATTTGCCCAAATTAGTGGAAAAGCCAGGACTAAAATTCAAGTATCAATGACTTCTGGTATTCTTGAATCTAAGAATCAGCAACTTAACTTGATTTTGTATGTTTCTTTTAGCTGCTTGGGTCAATCAATAGCAGGTTTTCTAGAATTTTACTAAGTGTTTAGAATGTTCTAGATAGGTGGCAAATATTTTATCAGTCCAACCAAAAAATTAAAATATTCTTACTTTTTCAGCTCACTTCCTCTGGAATTGTAGGGAGCATTAGATGATTAGACTAATCAAGATTGCAGTTGCTAGCTTTTTCATCTCTGTTCTCCTTTGTGGATTTCTCCTCTAGGTGCTTCTTCAATATGTCAGTTTCCCTTAATTTTGTGTGTAGTCCATTTATCAGTTTACATCCTCATACAAGTGAGATTCTCCTGGTTCGAAATGACTCCCATAACCATATTCTCTGTCCTGAGAACTTTTTCCCCAAGCTGAAAGTCTCTATTTCGATCTGTTGGCATATTCACTTGGTGTCATCTGTCATATAAAACTTGAGCCAAAATGGGATGCTTTCTTACCATATCATTCCCTCTCTAACAAAGGCAGTCTATCACATTAGAAATCTTGAGTTGGCTCTTTACCACTCCTTTCTTATTTCTCTCATGGAAGTCGCCATTAAGCTTTATCAATTATGCCTCAGAAGTGTTGCAAACCTGTACTCTTCAATTTCTCAGGTTGCTTCCTCTCAAATGACTCCCTTCCTTACCTAAGATACTCCAATGATTCTCCATTATTCACAAGATTTATTAACTTAATGAGGAATCTCCAGCCTCAGCAATAACTACTTCCCCTCAAGCGCCCCACTCTCCAATAATTTCCTAAATACATCTTCTGTTTCTTTCATAGGCTCATACTTTTACACATGCCTTTCCTTTTCCCTTGAATCTTCTCTATGCCAGGGTTTTCCAAACTTTGAAAATAAGAATCAGGTGGGGTGCTTGTTAGTAAACACCCTTGTCCATATCCCTCCCTGGGTCTAATTTGGAAGGTCTGGAATGGGTCCTGGGAAGCTAGATCTTTAACAAGTCCTCTCACATTCATTCTTGTTGGATCAGTTTAAAACACAGGTTTCTCTTTTACTCCACCTTCAGAATATTATTCTGTTATCCTTTCGACTGAGAAAGCTGAGTACATAGGCAAAATTCAGTCCTCCAGGATATCAGGCACATGCTGTGGTAGCAGTCACTACATACTCTCCTTACTAGCACTAACCAGGCAGTATTATAATTTACCTGATCAAAAAACAGTTTCAGTGGCTTCCAGTAGCTACAAAATAATATCTGCACCCAAGTCAACTTAACAAACCCATTCTAGATTTGATACAAAATTGAGTACGACACAATCTCTGACCTCAAGGAGCTCACAAAGTCTAGGAAGGAATATCCCAACCTCCCTTTCTTGTTATCGCTCAAAGACCTTTCTACAGGCTGTGCTTGCTGTAGCCTCAGACCCTTTCCAGGTGTTGTTCCTTTTACTAGGAATGCTCCTTACCCTCCACCTGGTTTCTGCTTTTTCTTTAGCAGTCACCTCAAATATCTTTTCCTTAGGAAACTCTTCTTTGTTCTCCCGACTAGGACAAATCCTGCTGTTATTACATTCACTTTGTATCTTCTTCAAAGCATTTGTCCCAGACTTGATTTTGTATTTGTATGATTATTTGATTAATGTTGGTCTCCCCCTCCACGCTGTAAGCTCCGTGAGGACAGGGGCCTGATTTTGTGGTTATATAGACATTCACTGTAGAATTCTGGTTAATCTGTCTTCATGTCTATGCACTCGTCTATAGGATTGTTATATCTCTGAAGAAATTTATCTTACATATTCTGTATCAAGTCTTTGGACACTAGAACTTCAAACGTTAACAGTTATAACAGCTAAACTCTCTGATTACTTTATTACATACCAGGCACTTAAATGGATCATTTTATCTTCACAAAAACACTTTTAAGATGGGGTGCCTGAGTGGCTCAGTTTGTTAAGCTTAAGTGCCTGACTCTGGATTTCAGCTCAGGTCATGATCTCTCACCATTCGTAGCCCCACATTGGGCTCCCAGCTGACAGGACAGAACCTCTTGGGATTCCCTCTCTCTGCCCTTCTTCCATGCATACACACGCTCTTTCTTTCTCAAAATAAATAAACATTAAAAAAAAAACACTTTAAGATCAATATTATTGTTCTCCTTTCATCGAATGGCCTATAAGAATAATTCAACTCCTACCTCCTTGTCCCCAGTATCAGAAACTGCTCTCCCTCTTCATTGCCTGACTTAATTGTACTTACCACCTATCTTCCTGGTGAACCTCATGAAGTAATCTCTTCGTCTGGAATTCCTTCTTCTTTCCCCAAATTTACCTAGCCATCTCCTCCTCATCTTTCATCTCTCAAAAAAAGGCTTTTAGGACCTTTTCCCTGGTTTCCTATTGTTACTGTGACAAATTACCACTCAGTAGCTTTAAACAACACAAAATTTTTTACCTTACTGTACTGGAGGTCAGAAGTCATAAAGCCCATTTGTTGGCATGGCCGTGTTCCTTCTGAAGGTTCAAAGGGAGAATCCAACTCCTTGTGTTTTTCACCTTCTAAAGACTACCTGTGTTCCTTGGCTCACGACAACCCCTTCCTCCGTCTTCAAGGACAGCAAAATGGCATCCTCAGGTATCTCTTTTCCTGTCCTTCCACCAGTCACCTTCTCTTGCTCTGACCCATCTGCCTTCCTCTTTTAAGACGGCTTGTGGGTACATTGAGCCCACCTGATATTTCAGGATACTCTCCCTATCTCAAGAGCCTTAACGCAATCACACCTGTAAAATCCCTTTTGCCATATAAAGAAACAGTTCTAGGTTTCAGGGATTAGAATGTGGACAACTTTGGGGGATCATTATATTAACTACTCCAATATATGTTCTCACACTTCCCAGAACTGACACATGGTAAGGCCTCAAAAAATACCTGTCTACTGAATCAGGGAATGAACAAATCAACATTGACATACAGACCCTCCAAGAGCATTCTTAATCTTAATTAGCATTAATAAAAATGAAATCTTCACAACAAGGAACATCAACATAATAGCTTGTTTCACTCTGCTTGACAGGTCAAAAAACACCTGGAATATTGTGCTGGGTTCTATACTTCAAGTGTGGAAGAGGTAGGTTGAGGCAGGTTTAAAGGAAGGCAACAGGATGGTGGAGAATGAGATGGGGCGCCTGGGTGGCTCAGTCGGTTAAGCGTCCGACTTCGGCTCAGGTCACGATCTCGCGGTATGTGAGGTCGGGCTCTGTGCTGACTGCTCAGAGCCTGGAGCCTGTTTCAGATTCTGTGTCTCCCTCTCTCTCTGACCCTCCCCCCGTTCGTGCTCTGTCTCTCTCTGTCTCAAAAATAAATAAACATTAAAAAAAAAAATTTAGAGAATGAGAAACAGTATTATGTAAAAGAGCGCTTATAATGTTTGGGGCTTAATCAGCAGAATTGAAGAAAGGTGTGAAGTGAAGACACCCCCTCCCCCCCCCATCAAGACCTACCATCACACCACTATCATAGCAGCCAGTGTGCACGTGTGTGGGTGTAATGCATGTGTGCATTTTGGAAAGCAAGCCTTTTTAGCAAGTTTGTTCCAGAAGGAGACTTTGTAACATTTTCATAAATAATTACTCTTTAGGAGGTAATTTAGTTGTCCTCATAAGCATACATAAAATTATTTTGAAATGACTTAAATTTTGTTTGGCACAAATTGGATACTCACATGTTATTAATTCACTGTAAGTTTGTTTGTTTGTTTGTTTGCATTCATGAAACTTTATTTTTCTCCAAAACAAGTCCAAACTTCCAAGGCTGGCCCAGCAGCAGGGCCCTTCAGGTCCCTTCAGACCCAGATGGGGAATCATTTCTTTCTTTCTTTTTTTTTAATGTTTATTTTTGAAAGAGAGAGAAAGAGATGGATAGAGACAGAGGGAGAAAGAGAGGGAGAGCATGAGAGCACAAGGGGCAGAGAGAGAAGGAGACACAGACTCTGAAGCAGGCTCCAGGCTCTGAGCAGTCAACACAGAGCCTGACACAGGGCTTGAACTCACGAACTGTGAGATCATGACCTGAGCTGAAGTTGGACACTTAACAGACTGAGCCACCCAGGTGCCCTGGGAATCATTTCTTAATAGACACCCGTACCTCTCAGGCAGAGCTGGAAGGGAAGGGCCCCTCTATGTTGGCTTGCAGGGTGCTAACTATAAGATTTTTTTTAAAGTGTAATAGCAGCTACTATTAACTTTACTCCTTGAAATTCCCACCAACAAAAAAGGAAACAAATATTTTAAAATATGAATTAGTTTCTAGAGTATATTTTTAAAATATGAGAAAGTGGTTACCTCCTTCTCAGACGCTAGATGCAACATCTGTCCAAAGTTTTTCCGTTGCCCCGATTAATATGGCCAGAAATTTTTTTGCATACTGGTCTCAGAGATTTGAAGCTTCAAAGTATACTTTCTCTTCTGTATCAGAATGATGATGACACAGATTAGTGCATGTAGAGAATGTGCTTCCCAATAGTTTCATATTTTATACCACTGTTTGAATATTTTATCACTTATATTTCTTTATTCATTTATTCAGCAAATAATGATATAGAGCCTTTGATGTGCCAGGATCTGTTCTAGGAACTGGGAATACACTGGTAAACAAAACAAATAAAGATCCCTGCCCTCATGGGGAGCATTCTAGTGGGGAGAGGCATGGAAAATAAACAGAATAACAAAATCAAAACAGCATATGATAGACAGTGGTAAGTGCTATGGAGAAAAGTAAAGCTGGGAAAGTGGATAGGAGTCCTGTAGGAGTAGGAGGGTGAGAGGAGAGGCCTGCAATTTTAAATCAGGTGGATTGAGTAGGGGAGACTTAAATGGAGAGCTACAGAATGTGAAGGAGTGAACACCAATGTCTGGTCAGGTTTCTGGGCAGAAGAGCAGTGCCCAGGCTCTGAAGGGAGAGTGCATCTGGTTAAAGTCCAGCCAGAGGGAGGAGACCAGTGTGGCTGGAGGCCAGTGGAGGAGGATATGTGGACAGGGAGGTACTGGTGATGTGACGGTGGGGGTAGGTAGCACTCCCTGTAGGGACTTAAAGACATTTGCGAAGGGCTTGGCTTTTTACTGAAGGGAGATGGGAAGTCAGTTTGGGGTGGGGAAGTCTGACCCAGGCTCACTCTAGCTGCAATGTAGGGAAATAGCAGCAAGGTCAAGATGATCACAGGGAGGTGAGTTAGAAGTCTGTGATAGATAGCTGAGAGGTGAGAGTGGCTCGGAGCAGGGTGTTAGCAGTGTTGGTGGTGGCCAGTGATGGGGTTTTTGTAGGAGTTAGAGCACATGGGGCTTGCAGATGGATTGCATGGAGGTGAAAGAAAGGGAGGTGTGAAGGATGACCAGGGTTTTTGATCTGAACAAAAGGAAGGCTATAGGTATTGTTAATTAAGAAGAGAAGGAAACCATTTGTGTGTTCCTCGATGAAGCACAAAATCTCTTGTGATTGCACTCAGGTACAACCAAATTCTGGAGATAAAGGGAGGTGTAAGAATCACCTTTGGGTAGATTATGTAATAAGGGTGATCTTGAGGCAGAGGGCTACATCTCATTTTATATTCATTAAGTGGTTGGTATCGAAAACATTCTACAGCCAAATCTGATAACCCTTAGATTCTTTAACTTCTTTCTGATCAAGGATAGACAGAGATATGGGAAAACATGGGTAAAGAGCTATGCAGGCAAAACTCAACCACAGGCACCATATATCTTCATTATGAATTAGGGGAATAAAAGTTATTTTTGCAAAATTATTATTTTTTCATAAGGGCTAGTTTTGTACTCATTATTGTGATTATTATGTCCAATGAATATTTGGTTCTAAGAAACAAAAAGAACTGCTGATGAAAAGAATGTGTACATGCTTGTTGGGCTGCCTAATAAATAACTATTTGATGATGATTCTGCAGTATGTTTAAAGGGTAATTCTTCTTCTGTTGCTTTAGAGAATTCATTTGGCATTCTAAAAATGGATGTAATTTCAGGCCGTGTCCAAAATGTATCAATTAGCCTGACATGTAGGTCTTTTTAACAGATCTATAAATTTCCAATTTCCTTTGCCATCTTAACCATGGTAAATCATCCTGAACAAGATCATTCTTTTGAACAACAGCCTCCTTATTAACTGAGATCAATTGAGATTAGAAAATGAAAAATACACTAGATGCTGAGAACTCTTTATGAAACCACATTTGTAGGGTGAGGATTGAATGAAGATAAATGGGTTATTTTCAGCTCCCACATCATTGATTTAAAAATGTATTCTCTATATCCCACTGCTGGATTAAACACTAATATATATTTGGACAGTTTACTTGCTTGCAAGAATTATCTTTTCCCCATTCAGGTTCTGTATTAATGGAAGGGAATGCTTTTTAATTTCAGTGTATCTTGCTTTGCATACCACATACATTTCTACACATTAAATTGCATAACATTGATTTTTTTAATTGAATGATAAATTAATGACTAAGTCCTTTGTTTTAATTTCTGATTGATTTTCGTTTGCTCTTTGGATAACATACAAGATGCTTAGCACATCATGTGGACCCTTAAGTGATCTGCATTCTGCCTACCTTTAAAGGTAATCCCCAGCTACCCCGGTCTTCGTTCAAATCCTACTATTTTACATTCAAGATTTTTGCACATATTGTCTAAATTTTAGTTCTTTAACACTGCCTGCTTTATTTTTCCTGCGTAACACAAATAGTACATTACTTACTTACTCAATTGCCTATCTTCTCCTAACTAGAAAGTAGGCTGCAAAAAATACATGGATTTTCATCTTTCTTTCTTCACTGCTGAATCTCTAGCATCTAGAATTGTGTTGGGTATATAGTATGCACTCAGAAAAAGATGATGAATGAATGAATGATTCCTTATCTTGGTATACCAATTTCCCTTCTCTAAACCTAGGTAACTTGTATTCATCATCCTAATTCCAGCTTAAATATCACCTTTTCAGGCTACCTTTTTTGACCCTCCTAAGACAAGATCAGCTTTCTCTATTATTGGTTCTTACAATTCTCTATATTTCTAAGTTCTCCATAGAACTTCCTAGGATTTAGCTTATAAACTCTACTTTTTGTGAGATAATTTTGCTTAACTCCTGTCTTCTCCCCTAAACTGTAAAATATCTCCTTTTCTTGTTTTTTTAAAAATTTTAAATGTTTATTTATTTTTGAGAGAGAGGGAGAGAGACAGCACGTGCACATGAGTGGGTGAGGGGCACACAGAGAGAGGGAGACACAGAATCCAAAGCAGGCTCCCGGCTCTGAGCTGTCGGCACAGAGCTGGACATGGGGAGAACCCATGAACCATGAGATGTTGACCTGAGCCAAAGTTGGACACTTAACCAACTGAGCCACCAAGTGTGCTTCTATCTTGTTCTTAATGGTCTCTCTGGCATCTAGCATAATGCCTGGGACAAAGGGATGCTCTATAAATATCTGTTAAATGAAACATGGATGGAAGAATGATTAAGCAATACCTCATTATAACTTTCAGTCCTCTGTTCCACTTGTTGAATGCTCTCCCAACAAAAACTAGTTGTTAGTGAACCACAAAGGAGTGTTTTGCTATACCGGAACAGATCTTATTTAAATATACCCCTCAATGAATTCATTAATGCTTGTAGGATCCCTTAAAGTTAATGCATCATACCAGCCTCTTCACCCCCCACTTTATTTAATTAAATAAATATTTAATGTGTTTCTCCTCTAGACCAAGCCATATAGAGGGAAAGAAGGTCATGTAAATAATGCGAAGACCATAAGCTTTAAAATATAAAGCTCTCTTACCCTCTAACTGCCTGTGTGAGCTTGGCAAAGTTACCAGTTAAGCTTTTGGTTCTCTATCTGTCAAATAGAAATAGCAATACGTATTTTGTGTGGTTTATGTAGTGGTTATTAATGATGCATGTGGTATGCATGTCACATAGTAAGTGCTCAAAAGATAGCAGTTGTTACTACTATCACTAGAAGGTAAGCTCCTAGAGGGCAGATTACACTTGCATTTCTAGTACCTTACATACCGAATCCTCTTAATAAAGATTGGTTAAACTGACCAACAATGGGAACTGTGGCAGAATATATGCTCCTTGTCAACTCTCATCGGGCTTAGAGTCTAAGCAAGAAAGTTCCAAGACATATTCATGAAATATTTAGATAATAATGAAATATAATACTATAGTTTATAATTCATATGAAATTATAGTAACATATGTGTTATAACCATAAGTGCTTTGCATGGCCAGGCAGAAAAAGATAAGGGGTGGCTGGCTAGAGTTATTGGAAAATGATATGTTCACACGTTGGTGTGTGTGAGATCTATACGAGTGAGCCTCCTGTGAAAATGTTGTATTTCTTTGTCAAAATTTGATGCTGGCTACACCAATGTTGGATAAAATGGATTAACCTGCCGCTTCTGTGTTACTATAATGGCAGGCAAAATTGGGTTATTGATCCTGGTATCAAGGTGTCTTTGTTATAGTAATGGATGCTTTTTTCCCCTGCTTTAACAATCAGTGGTGAGCTAACATCACAAATAGGTTCTGATGATGTTGGGTAATGTGTCTCAAATAGGGGTGTATTACGTGGGAGTATATACTAGCTCTTAAAAACTAGAACATAGACTCCATTCCATATTCCACTTCTTTGCAGCATGCTCAGCACAGGTGTTCAATTGTATGACATCATCCATAATCAATACCTACTGCTGTCCTTTCATCTCACCACTCTCTGCTTATAGCTCTAATAAATGGGACTGAGATCGGTGAGCATGAACAGAAGAACGTTTCTTTTCTCTAGGACCCTCTCTCCTTTTTGTTACTTGGGTGTCTTCATAAAGATGCTTGACTTAGATCCAAACACAATGGCACTCCATTAAAGGTTTTGATATGCCAGCATCCACACTGAAAGCTTCGGATGCCTAATTACAGAATTGAATGCAACAAACACACTGTGTCCTGACCTTAGGTAGGAAAAGAGATGAATACCATCTTTCCGCCACTTCAAGCCATGTGAGGATGATCCAGAACCGACCCATGGCAACCGGCATCCAGGCACGTATCAACCTGTCCAGAGTCTACATCTGCAGGGGAAAGCCCAGTCAGCCTCGTGGCTTCTAGAAGAAGCCGCTTGGCCACACACCTGCCTCCGAGTGGCAGAAAAACGTCCTGGAAGCCCGTGCCTCTGCACACTCACACCCACACGGTATACACTTAGATGAACACATCTGAATAGTCAGAGATCTGAATACAGAAACACTGTGCTCACAGCAGTCACAAACAAAAACACATGCGTGGAATAAAGTACTTTTCAAAAATCTGGGTCGGTAAAGCGCTCTTATCACACACTTCGAGGCCCCGCGGGAGTCCCCTGGAAAAGGGCTTTTCTCGGAGCCATTCACAAACGAGGCAGTCCTTCCCCCGAGGTGTGTCCTCAGCGTGGATCAAATGGCAACTTTGTTGCAGTCCCGGCAATCTTTCCAACTCTTTGCTCTGCTCTTCCTTAACTCCCAGACGGCCGGGCGGCGCCGGACCGGACAGCCACGTCCTACTCCAGTGGCCTCCCCGCCCTAACCGCGCGGAGGGGCGGGGCCCAGCCGGCTGCCAGGAAGTGCCCAGGAGTGTGTGTCACCTGCCCCCGACGGCTTGTTGACTCCCTGGGAGCGCTGCCTTTCAGTTTCTGGGCCCCCGAGACCAGAGGACGATCTCGCTCACCTGTTCCCCAGGCGCGGCCCCGGGCGCTCCTGAGACTCTCCCGGGACCCCTCGCCCCTCAGATCCACAGCCATGAGCAAGTTGGGCAAATTCTTTAAAGGGGGAGGCTCTTCTAAGAGCAGAGCTGCTCCCAGCCCCCAGGAGGCCCTGGCCCGACTTCGGGAGACAGAGGAGATGCTGAGCAAGAAACAAGAGTACCTGGAAAATCGAATCCAGAGAGAACTCGCCCTGGCCAAGAAGCACGGCACGCAGAATAAGCGAGGTAGGCTTGGGATCTGGCCGCAGACATGAGCTGTCCCCCTTCTGTCCCCAGCCCTTTCCTTGGGGGAAAATCTGCCCACAGCACCTGTATCCCAGGAGGCCAGATTTGCTCCCACAGCCTTTCTAGGAACTGGTATTGACCCGCCCCCCCCGCCAGGGCCAAAACTGGAGTGAGCTGAGCCAAGCATAATCCTAGATAGCAAAATGTTAGGTAGTTCCAATCAAGATGAACGGTATTTTAATGCAATATTTTAAAAGTTCAGAATTAATGCAAAAACCTCATGATGAACAAAATATCAAAAATTTTAAATAAAGACAATTGGTATTGTTGATTTCTTTTTCTTTTTGCCTCTGGCTCTTATGTCGTCCTATAAAGCACTTTTTAATTTAACATTCTTTTTTTTAGAAATGTAATGTTTTGTCCATCATGAATTTTTTGTATTGATTTTGATTTTTAAAAACATTGCATTAAAATATTATTTATCTTGATTACTAACTTTTGGTACCCTTTAAATTTTACTCCTGTTCTGACTTACCCTAGTCCAGCCCTGCAGACTTCAAATATCAGGTTTTCTGCTGTGTGTTTATAAATATCAAATCATACATTTTAAGTTGCATGGAAATCTCTAGTGAAGTATTTTCTGGTATGTTCTGGTTCACCTGGCTCCTCAGCCATTGAAAAGTTTAGTTGGCTGCTGTGCAGTTGAGACATTACTTTTAAAAAAAGCAGGGAATTAAATATTATATTTCTTATTACTGGTTTTTACCACACAAGGGACTTTGAACCAGTAATGATTCTTGGTGCTCCTGTCACACCTTGAACCCTTGTTATTGTCCAGAGTTAATTGGTTTCTTCAGTGTACTGCTCTCTTTATAGAGAATAGACCTAAACAGCACATATATAAAAGCCCAGGAAGAAGCTGAAGTGATTTGGTGTGGTAACACTAGAAATGGAAGTGGTCTTGTAATGGCCACCTCAGAAACAGAAGCGGTAATACAGAACTGTGTCCACCACCTAACCCTGAATTTGTATCCACAAGTCAGGCTTCTTTAGTCATAACAAAGCCTTGGGAAGATTTACTTAGCCCTGAATGATGCCGCCATTGTTTAATGCAGGAAAGGAATAATGTCTTCTGGAGTTGACCTTGAAAAACTCTGCTGCTTCCCATAAAAATGTGCCTGATACATTTGTGTCCACTTATTACCAACGATAAAACGGCCAAGTTTCATTTTTCTCTGCTACTGCATATAACTTTCGTCTACATTATAGCCTGTTTTAGAGTTAAATGCTGGTTTCTATTTTTACTCTATGTCTGAAAATACTTTGGGAAGCTGTTAAATGGCAATTTCTAAAGAGAATACCATGCCATTATGGCTTGCTAAAAAGTCATTGGTAGTTCTGTTTCTCTGCTCTTCCTCTTCAGTTTGATGTGCACTCTGAAATTTGCATAACATCTGTCAAGGGATGTCTTTCTGTCTGTCATCCTTGTGGGTCTGTGTATCGCTTTATCTACAGTGGTTGCTCAGTAAATACTGGTTAAAAAATCTTAAAAATCGAACATCTGCTCTTAAGAAGTGGTGAAAATGTAGGTTTTGCTTTCAGAAGATAAAAAATGTAAGATAATATAGGTTTTATTGATTTTTTTTCAGAAATGGTCTCCAATTGGTAATGCACTAAAGAGTGTTACAGGTTGACTATGTAAAGACCCCACACCCAAAATTAAAGACAACATTAATTAAGAGCATCAATCTAACTTTCTTTAATCAGAGAAGTTACAGATGCAAGTATCATGTGCAAATAATCAATTGGGGTTTGAAAATTCACTTATTCTTTGTCATTTATCCTTGGAAACTTCACTGGTGTTAGCCCACACCTGATTTTACAGTGATTCTGAGAGTAGAAACAGGGTAGTTAGCATGAGTTCATCTGTGCTCTAAACTATGGAAAGAATTCACGGGCCTCTGTATCAGAAACCCTGTCAATATCAGCATCTTCCAAATAAACCAGATAGCTTCATATACACAATAGTTTCTGTTTTCCATTAGCTACCAAGAAATATTTTCACACACATAGTGTAATCAGGCCCAATATAATTAGTACAAAATAGACCTTGTACTATATAAGGCTGTATATAATACAGGGCTGTATATTGTGGTATAAGAGCTGTAGTTTACATTATAATCTGAGTGATATAATGTATGTGCAGTAAAGTTTTACTTCTAGACATGGCTGATCAGCTAGCATTGTATCAGAAAGAACCACACTCCTAGCGACTACAAATTCTTCAGTAATCTATTTCTCTACAACAGAAGTTTTGCCAGCATTCTGAATGTCAAAAGTGGGTTTTATTGGTAAAATAAGTAACTTTTAAATTAGCGCAATGAATGTTAGAAATGAGATCTCATTGGGGAAATTATAGATATCCTAAATATATGGATTGAATAAAATAGTTTGAGACACTTCCTTGCTTCCCATTGTAAGAACAGGTGATAAGAATCTACTGGAGGTATAACCAACTTAGAATGCTACCTGAGGCTTGATCTCAGATCAGTGCCATGTCAAGTCCTTGGATCACGTGTTGGGGCGCCTGGGTGGCTCAGTCGGTTAAGCGTCCGGCTTCGGCTCAGGTCATGATCTGCAGTCCGTGGGTTCCAGCCCCGCGTCGGCCTCTGTGCTGACAGCTCAGAGCCGGGAGCCTGCTTCGGATTCTGTGCCTCCCTCTCTCTCTGCCCCTCCCCTGCTCATGCTCTGCCTCTCTCTGTCTCAAAAATAAAAATAAATAAATAAATAAATAAATAAATAAATAAATAACATAAAAAAAAAAAAAAGTCCTTGGATCATGTGTATTTCTGCCCGATCGCACCTCCCACAGGGCACAGCACCTTACTAGGGGATGTTACTGCCTTCAGGGAGCCTTTCATACAAGGTAGATTGGAGGCCCTGAAAAGACATACACTTGGGACTTCATTGAACTCATGGAATCCTGAGTTTTTGCCTGCTTGCGGTGTATGTTTGTTTACGAAGCATTTAGTCTGAAACTTGCTCTCACTGTATCTTATGCCAAGGTTGTGCAGGCATAGCTAATTCTTCTCACCTCAAACTTCTTTGGTAGTTACCATAATCTACCAAAAAGAACCTGAACGTGCACCACCAAATTGTTTTTGCAACACCCATGATATTCAAGGCCCTGTTGATCTTTAAGATTAACATTTGGAGCAAGATTTATAATTTGGTTGAAATTTTAGGTCTGAGGGGTGCTTGGGTGGCTAAGATGGTTAAGCATCCAACCCTTTATTTTGACTCAGGTCATGCTCTCACAGTTTGTGAATTTGAGCCCCACATCGGGCTCAGTGCTATGTCAGTACAGAGCCTGCTTGGAATCCTTTCTACCTCTCTCTCTGCCCCTATCCCGCTCATTCTCTTTCTCCCCCCACCCCTCTCTCAAAATAAATAAATAAACTTAAAAAAATAAAAATAAAAATAAATTTTAGGTCTGAGATTACTTGATGTAGCTTATGTAGATTACCCCTGCTTCATAGGTGGTAATCTCCTTTACGGAAGAGCAAACTTTTTACATACTACTAACTTTTATTCTTTTTTATTTTCTTTCTTTAAAGTTTATTTATGTATTTTGAGAGAGAGAGAGCAAGAGAGAGCATGAGAGCTTGAGCAGGGGAGGGGCAGAGAGAGAGAGGGAGAGAGAGAATCCCAAGCAGTCTCCATGCTATCAGCACAGAGCTCCACTTAGGGCTGGATCCCACCAACCAAAAGATCAAGAGTTGTACACTCACCCAGCTGAGCCACCCAGGTACCTCAGTTTTTCTGTTTTGAGCCCTATCATCTGGAGCAGTTTTTATTTATTTATTTTTTTTATGAAATTTATTGTCAAATTGGTTTCCATACAACACCCAGTGCTCATCCCGAAAGATGCCCTCTTCAATGCCCATCACCTACCCTCCCCTCCCTCCCACCCCCCATCAACCCTCAGTTTGTTCTCAGTTTTTAAGAGTCTCTTATGCTTTGGCTCTCTCTCCCACTCTAACCTCATTTTTTCTTTTTCCTTCCCCTCCCCCATGGGTTTCTGTTAAGTTTCTCAGGATCCACATAAGAGTGAACACATATGGTATCTGTCTTTCTCTGTATGGCTTATTTCACTTAGCATCACACTCTCCAGTTGGAGCAGTTTTTAATATTAAGTCACCCTGATGCCCAGGTCCCACACCCATAGATTCTGATATAATTGAATAGAGTGGGGCTCAGTCATCAATATTTTTAAAAGTGCCTGGCTTAAGGATGAGTAACTTAAATCTATAGTAATGTTAATGAGTTAGAAATACAAGGTCCTTTCGTCTTGAATGCTTCCTGTTTTCACATGATGGCATCTATATGGGCATCTATGACACTGATAGTATTTGTGTGCTTCACTGGGATAACCAGGGACTAACAGCTTGGGGACTCTTGACGCCCCAGGCTATGGCCTCTGTAGCTGAAGGAATCCGTATCTCAGCATACTGCAACCGCCTTCCTGCCACACTGGTCTGGTGGAACACTTTAGGGGTTGATATTCTTTTTTTTTTTTTTTTTAACGTTTATTTATTTTTTTATTTTGGGGGGTACAGAGAGAGAGAATCCCAAGCAGGCTCTGTGCTGTCAGCGTAGAGCCTGATGCAGGGCTCCATCCCATGAGGGGTCACTACTCTAACCTCCCTTATGAGGTCTCTTAGAAAATAATATCCCTAAGAGATGGCCATAGTTATAATGTGCTTAAATGTAAGGTCATGATCCAGTTTTTACACATTTGATAGAGAGTAACTTAGTGTCTTAGTTAGGAGTTCGGCTCCAAAGCAGACAAACCTGGGTTTGATTCCTAGCTCTGCCCTGGCACTTAGACACTGTGTGACTTTGCACCATTTACGAGGCCTGTCTATCGATGGCAAGGATAAGATTGATGCTCACGGTTGTGAGGATAAATGACATTATTGTGTAAAGTCCTTAATTCAATGCTCTGTAAGTTATCAGTCATTGTGATAACAGTAGCATTTTTTTTTTAAAGCTGAAATTGGCTTCCTGCTAAGTTCTACTTACTGCCTCAAATTTTGTCTTCTGGAATAACTTCGAATAAATCTACTCCATCTGCCATGTGAAGACCTTTCATGTATTTGAGGACATTAGCCATTTCTCTGTGTCTCCTGTTCCTCAACTTCACCTTCCTCAGTCACTTCCTCAGTCACCCCTTACTGTGCTGAGGTTTGCTAACCAGGGCCGGGTCTAGGGTGACCTTGAGAGTGAGTGCCCCCTTAAATTTGTACCCTAAGTGCCTCTCATTCCTCTTCCCCCAGCCTGGCTCTGTTGCTCACCTTGTCCCAAGCTGAGCAGGAATTTCAAATATATAATTATGTGGAGAGATACAGATCCAGTCTGGGATTATCCACAGGCCTCAGGCTGTGGGAAGTGGGCAGATAGAGATGAAAGGTGGAGAGTAGGAAGGAGCAAATTTGGCCACAATCCCTCCTCAGTATCATTACACATGATTCCAGGGAAACTTGGCTCTGAGGCCATTCTACCTCTTCATCGGGTATCTGTTTGGTGAATGAGACCCTAGGGCAGAGAGTCTTGTATTTGAGTGAGCCAGCGCACTTTGAAGCCTGTACTGTTTTTTGCCAAGGATGAATTTGCTTCCAGAGTCATGACTGAGACTTGGTCTTCCTTGGAGTTGGGGTGCATGCACGATCCCACTGGTTTGGCCCAGTGTATGAACCTCCTGGGGCTCTTGAGTTTGCTTTTTATTATGTAGTTGTCATGGAGCTGAATTCTGCAATCTCAGACACGAGGGACCAGAAGGACTTCTGTATAAAAAGAATCACATCTGTGTCAGCTGTGTGTCAGCTTTTTTTGCCAAAGTAGTGAGGGCAAGAGCATGCATGGCTCACATAATACGAGACTGATACAGAATGCAGGGCCCTGATGGATGGGAGCTCCCTTGGGAGATATTACTTACCTTGTGACCTCCTTTCTTAAGAGAGTTTCTCAAAACGTGGCCCTCAGATCAACTACATGAGGATTCTTTGAGGATGTTTGTTAAAATGTAGACTCACAAGGACCCCCTCAAAATTCACATTTAGTACGTCGAGTGCAGTGCCCAGAAAGCTGAACTTTGAACAGATAACTCAATGATTCTGATGCCGACTACAGCTTGGGAACATAGGACGTGTTTATTGTTCGATGAGCTGCTAAGCTGGAAGCCTCTATTCTCTACTCTGTTTTCTTCCCTCACCATTCCTCCTGTTTCTTCCTTCCTCCTCCATCACCCTGAGACCCAGACGAGAAATTTCTACCCACCTCCCTCCTGTTGACTGCTGAAGAAACATTTCCAAAGCTTTGACAGATCCTCCTTCACCATCTGAATTTGTTTTCTTTAGGGAAGTGCATACTACTCCATAATCCTTTTGAAGGGTCTCAGAGGTCTCTAATACTCAAATTACAACCAAGCATCATCATAAAGTGTTCTGCATTCCTCTGATTGTTTGATACTTTGTACCATACCCTGTGTATTCTGGCACCAGAGAAAAGAAAGAGTTTTATTCCTGGGGCACTAAGCACCCACATGGGGGTCAGGTCTTTTTTTCCAGTCAACTGGTCTTCTTTCTTCTGGCAAACATAGATCAATGGAAATGTGACCCTTCCTCCGTTTTCACCCCCAGTTTCTCTCCCACCTCAGGAGCTCCTTCTGGGCTTTCATTCCATGGTGGAGGAAACTAAAACATCTGAACCAGCCCTGGGAGCCTATTCACTGAAGTTGTGGTATTAAAACTTCTCACTTTCCTACTACCTGCCTTCCCCCCTCTGAGCCCTGGCAGGGATCCTAGTGGACCTACACCCTTATTCACACACTTAGGTACAGAGTGGCAGAATGCCCTGGGCTTTTTATCTCCTTTGTTCTGTTAATACTGCCTCAGTTTGCATATGCTTTTTCACAGGTAGATCAGTTGCTTCTCGCCAGTGGATTCGGAGTTAAAAGTCCCAGCCAGATTTACCCTCTCCCCATTTAAATCAATGTGTTAAACTTGCATTCAGTATTTTACATTTATTTGTTACATATCATCTTATTTTCAATTAAGTCTTAAAATTCTAATTTTATTGTCTTATAGGTGAGCTATTTCTTTTAGTTGCAAATTTGATCAGTAGGCTTTTTTTTTTTTTTTCCTCCCTGACAAAGACTTTGTTAAAATATATTGAATAAGACAGAACCCAAGGACAGAGCCTCGTGACATGCCTCTAAAGATTTCATTCCAGGATACCTCTGCATTACAGTAACAATGTTTCATCTAAGATTGGGCTAAGGCATGATTACCAATTTGACAGATCAACGCTCAATGAATTCAGTTATTTATCTAGCTATAAATATACCTGATCTACATTTTTAGCCCATATCATCTTTTTTCTCCATTTTTTTCTCTTTCCCCTAAGAATGCTTCAGTATACCTTGTGGGTTCTATTCTCAAAACCAAACTATATGCATATACTTTGCTTCACAAATGCCCCTTTATGAAACTGATAGCTTCATCAGATTTACCTGGAGAGCTTTTTATAAATTTTTTTTTTTAACGTTTATTTATTTTTGAGACAGAGAGAGACACAGCATGAACGCGGGAGGGGCAGAGAGAGAGGGAAACACAGAATCGGAAGGAGGCTCCAGGCTCTGAGCCATCAGCCCAGAGCCCGACACGGGGCTCGAACTCGTGGACCGCGAGATCGTGACCTGAGCCGAAGTCAGCCGCTTAACCGACTGAGCCACCCAGGCGCCCCTGGAGAGCTTTTTAAAATGCCACATCAGGAGATTCTGTTTCAAGAAATCTGGGATAAGTTTAGGATTGTGATATTCAAGGCTTTCTGGTCGATTTTGATGTGCATAATGTTAGAAGGCTAGTGGGTGGTCTATGGTTTTTCCTTGAGTCAGCATCTAGTCACCCAAAGAAAACAAGCCAATGAGATTACTTTGGTATTTTTCATCTTTGGGGGGCTCATATTGGCTTCTCGTTATCGTTGTCTTCTTTTCTAATCTCTCAGAAACTGGAGTGCAGGGTGTTTCTCTTCTAGAATCATTCTTTCAAGGTTCCGTGGCACAGATGTTGACAGTTTGCTGATGTGTTGTAGCTACTTCTCGTAGGGTAATTGGTACCATTTCTTGTGTTGTGTAACTACATCTATTTTTTCCCCCTTTGTGAACTTGGAGCAGCATTATATATTCTGGAATAGTCATTTTTATTATTATTCTCCAGGCATAGAGCCTGTTTGGATTCTCTCTCTCTCTCTCTCTCTCTGCCCTTCCCCCACTGTCAGGTATGCATTCTCTCTCTCTCAAAATAAATAAATAACTAAATAATATTAAAAATAATAAAATAAATAAAAACTTAAAAAAATAAAATTGAATGTTAGCCATCTGGCTTAATGAAATAAAGTTGATACTCTTATGTTTGTCTTTCATATAAACTTAGAGAAATATAATTATGCAACCAAATACTGAACACTTTTGATATTTCATTCTCTATTTAAACGTGAATTTCTGTTGAATCTCTTTGATGCTTTCACGTAGTGCGATAGGCTACCTATCTGTTACAGGTGTGTCTTATTTGCTTTAGCAGTTACATTGTTCAAACGGCGTTTCTCAGTGAGCAGTGCTAATTCCATGACCAATTTTTTTTAATTTGAAGGTCTTTTGTTTTTAAAATTTTTAAGTGTTTATTCGTTTTTGAGAGAGAGAAAGAGACAGAGTGTGAGCAGGGGAGGGGCAGAGAGAGGCAGACACAGAATCCGAAGCAGGCTCCAGGCTCTGAGCTGTCAGCACAGAGCTCAACGCTGGGCTTGAACTAAAAAACCACGAGATCGTGACCTGAGTCGAAGGCAGCCGCTTAACTGACTGAGCCACCCAGGCGTGCCCCCCATGACCATTTGTTGCCATATATTTAGTACATGTAAGTGAAAGTGAATATAGCCTTAGAGTTTGAACAAAGATATTATCCTAATTAAAATTTATACTTTGTTCACCGCAGCAAGAAAAAATGCTATTATTATGTTAAACCAATTTATACATATTAAAGATCACATATGTAAGAGCCTTTGGTTTATCTTTTTGTAAGCAATTTGAAAAATTGTATTTATGTAAACTATCTTCCTTTGTTGAGCATCGTTCTCCACTTACACTTGAAAAGTTAAAGAATAGTGCAGCTCATCACCAATTGCAAGGTAAACCTATTCATAAAGAATTTCAAATAGAAATAGTGATCTTAAGGATAGGAGATACATGTTTTTCAAGATGTGTTGATCTTAGGATCCCAAGGGAATAATCATAGAATCCTAGACAGTGAGAGCTGAAAGGCACTATACAGATACAGTTTGTTGGTCCTCAGGAGCATCTGCAAATCACGGACACAGTAGTAGGAAATACTGGCACATCATGTGAGCAAGGAATATGCTACAAGTAAACTATGTTATACATATACATACACATATTCATACACAAATACATACATGTAAATACAAACACCTGTGCACACATGTACACATGTATATACAGATATATGCACGTCTGTATACATGTATACATATATACACATGCAATATAGAATTTCATCTATAGGTACATGTGCTTATCCTGTAGAATTAATCATAATCAGCTATTTCTGAGTTTTTCTGTTTAATATTTGCTGGTTTCATATTCATACTGTTTTCCCTACATTCTAGGCAATAGCAAGCTCATAGAGGTTACCAGTGCGTGAGGTTACTAATAATACTAGTGGCAGGTAGAAAACTCATCCACTCAATTAGTTATATATTCTGCCTGGTCAAACAGTAACTGGGTTTTTACAAGGAATATCACGTACATTTTAATTACTACATTGGTAAGTTGTTCCAATAGCAGGTTAATTCGACTTGCTTGGCAGTTGACCTCTGAAGCAATTAATTATAAGAAATAAGAATTTCAGTGGATATTCAGAATGAGTCTTATGCAAGCATTTCTTCCTTTTTTGACAACTCAAGGCTGATAGCACTTTTTGGACATGACCTTTCACTCTCAGATTTAAGTATCTCTTATGTAACGTCCTGGCGGTAAGAACTGCTTCATCTCCAAAAGAAGCTGTGAGCTTTTTAGAAAGAGGAGAGTAGCATCATTTCTGTTGGAAAATAACTTTAATATCCTTTGCCCATTTCCTATCTTTCTGGAGATGGAAGAGGGCACTAATTATCCACTTTCTAATCTTTTATATTTTATAATATTAATCACCATTTCTCTTTTTTTTATATAAAATTCATTCCAACATTCCTGGCTTGCTTACAGCAGTATTCCACTTCCAAATGTCCTTTCCTCAGCTTATGTCCTGATGACATTTACTATTGGTGAGACCTCTGAAAATATGGAGGTTGTTTATAAGACCCAGCTAATGTGGCAAGCCGGTGTGATTTGCTCTATTTTGGGGTTTATAGATTCTGGCTTCTAATATATCTCTGCCAGAAACTTCACATGGTTTAGTAGGAGATTTGCATCAGGAAGAAGGTTGGGGGCTGGGAGGAATCCTTTGTGTGACACTTTTTATCATTCATGTGCCTTCCTGACTAGTGTGGGTGATTATAAGTGTAGACTGTTACCCTGGCTTCATCTACATCGCCTCCTTTCTGATGTCTGACCTCACCCTCCAGGGAGAGTGTGTACATTTCTCTGCGCATCTACTGTACCTTGTACATGTCTCTTGTCACTCTCCCTCTATGTCTCCTCTGCTACTTGAAATGTAACTTACACATGTTAGTATCTGTGGTCACAATTTCTGTAAGATAGTGGGTGTTTAATAAATGCTTGTTCACTGATGTTTGAATGCCCACTTCATATCTGCATCCTCTGAGATTATAGCCTCATTTCTTTTCCCTGCAGTGTGGTAGATCTACAGTATATACTTGTGGAGCAGCTGAAATGAGTGGACAAAGAATATTTTTTTAAACTGAAGAAGGCCAGGGAAATTCATAATGGGGCGGTCCTGGCCAAACGAACCTTAGAATTTTCTAGTATTCTCCCAGCTACTTTCTATCTAACCTGTGACTTTGAACAGAAACATTTTGCTTTTATTCCATTTGTACTTATCAGGATGCTTATTCAGACTGTGTTTTTCAAGAACTAAAACAAGGTGACATAAATAGAAAGTATTATTTACTTAATGAAATGATTTGTATGTGAGTAAGAACAGGGCTTACTTTAAAGTTTCTCAAATAAAACAACATGATTATGATACTTCCTAGTTAAAAGCAAAAGAGGACATGACCAATTATGTGTGATATGTATCTCTTTTTTTTCTGTCCGAGATTTTATTTACATTCAAGTTAGTTAACATATAGTGTGGTATTGGTTGCAGGAGTAGAGTTTAGTGATTCATCACTTACGTACAGCACCCAGTGCTCATCACAACAAGTGCCCTCCTTAATGCCCATCACCCATTCAGCCCATTCCCCCACCCACCCCACCCCCCAGCAATCCTCAGTTTGTTCTCTATATTTAAGAGTCTCTTATGGTTTGCTTCCATCTCTGTTATTTTATTTTTCCTTCCCTTCCCCTTTGTTCATACACTTTGTTTCTTAAATTTCATATATGAGTGAAATCATATGGTATTTGTCTTTCTCTGATGGAGCCTTTCTCTGATTTGTCTTTCTCTGAGTGTATTGCAACACTCCGCATGGTTGCAAATGGCAAGATTTCATTCTTTTTGATTGCCGAGCAATATTCCGTTGTATATATATTCCACATCCTCTTTATCCATTCATCAGTTGATGGATATTTGGGCTTTTCCCATAGTTTGGCTAGTGTCGATAGTACTGCGATAAACATTGGGGTGTGTGCCCTCTGACACACGCACTATTAGCACAGTTGCTGGGTCATAGGGTGGTTCTATCTTTAACTTTCAGAGGAACCTCCACACTGTTCTCCAGAGTGGCCGCACCAGTTTGCATTCCTACCAGCAGTGTAAGAAGGTTCCCCTTTCTCTACATCCTCACCAACACCTGTTGTTTCCTGAGTTATTAATTTTAGGTAGCCATTCTGACAGGTGTGAGGCGGTATTTCTTTGTGGTTTTGATTTGTATTTCCCTGATGATGAGTGATGCTGAGCAGTTTTTCATGTGTCTGTTAGCCATTTTGTATGTTTTCTTTGGAGAAGTGTCTGATCATGTCTTCTGCCCGTTTCTTAACTGGATTATTTATTTTTGGGGTGTTGAGTTTGATAAGTTCTTAATAGATTTTGGATATTAGCCTTTCATCTGATATGACATGTGTATCTTCAGCACTCTCTGGGATTTCTCTTCCAAGCCCCGTCTTTTAGGCCTTCTCTAAAGACCATCCATTCCTGGTAGAGAGAAGAGCTGTCATAAGGCAGCTTCATATTTCACAAACAGTTTTGTCTATAGTCACTGGATATGATGGTTTCTATAATGTTCTTCCTTTTTTGCAAACTAGTGGATTAGCGATGCACACATTTGTGCACTCCGAATGAGTGAAGAACAGACTGACCTTTACAACCACGATGCCCTGTACATTATACGAACAATGAAACTGTAACTTTTTTCTGTTTTTAGTTGTTTTTCATAGATGACTGGAAGTCTTCCTCCTCTGGCAAAGTAGTAGTTGAGTAAAGTTGCTTAAGGCTAGTGGAATTTTGGTTCAAGTGAGTAATTCTTAAATTTCAGCCGCAGTCCTGAATGGGCTGTAGTAACTCTTGCTGTGTCTCCCAGCAGCAGAATATGCAGGTCACGGTTCTGTATCTCCATTGCTGAAGGAACGTCACTGTTAAGTGAAGAGACAAAACTCCTGGCTGTCTCTCCACTGCAAAGGAATATAGTAGATTCTTTTGTTTTAGAAGGAATGTTATACAGGTTTCACCAGCTGCTTAAAAGCACATACAGGAGTTGGAAGATCGAGTTGCACCTTCTATACCGGTTAAATTGCATGGCTCTAAAAACGTCCTTCTTTGCCAAATCAGGAGCAAAGTTTAATTTGCAGTAGTTGTTCCATGTCTTTAAAAATATGCAGCTGTTTTTTTCCCCAAATCATGTGTTAGAAAACAAAATCAAAGCCTGTCTAACTCATGGTGGGTCTGAGGCATCATCATTTCCTGTGCAAGCTCACGGGGAGACTCCTCACATACACTTCTTGGCTTTTGGAACATAAGCCTCTTGTCTTAGTGTTTGGGAGAAGCGTACTGTGCCAGGCAGAAGTCACAGCAAGTGTCAGGCGTCCTGGGGCCAGATCCAGCCATGCAGAAATCACTGGGTTTGCTCACACAAAGTGTTTGGAAAAATGTGAATCAGCTTTTAAATTTGGAGGATTTTGCATGCAAATCCCGATTTCTTGCTTCTTTTGAGTTTGTGGAAGGCCGGGCATGGTCACGGTGGACTGGAGGTCAGCAGTGTGGCTTCCAGTAAGGTTTATGCTCTGCTGGTCACCAGAGTCCCTGCTTCTTGCTGTTGACTCCCTGATGCAGGGGCCAGGGTCCACTGCCATTTATTATCGCTCTTGTACTATTTCTTATCATATAGACTAATATTCCTCTATTTTTTTCTCTCTCACAGGTGAGAAAACAAAAAAGGCCTTTCTCCGTAACCTCTCTCTGCTTCACTTAACTTTCATTACCTGCTTGGGTCCCTCTGAGATTAGAACACTGGTGTAGGCCAATCTGTAGTGTGTGGTGTGGGAATTAAAGTATAGGTTGAGATCTGAACTCTTAGTGAATTTTCAAATTTTTTCCCAAGTATTTTGAAGGTCAGAAGCCATATGTTAACATAGGCATTTAAAATTGTGTCCAAGCCAGAACTCATTATTATTAACAGCAACCATTTGCAAAGTTGGGCATTATACCATGTGGCTCCCACCATATGGTTCTGACAATCCTGTGAAGGAGATGATGATTATGAAGCTCCTTTGTATTTAGTAATCACTCATGATGTGTCAGGCACTGCACTAAATACTCTGTATATGTTATTTCATTTAATCCTTCCCCACTGAATGAGTTATATCTTCATTTTCCAATAAGCAACTTATGTTGCACATAGGTCACATAGGTATGGATAGATGGAGCCTAGGTTTGAAAGTAGGCAACTTGACTCCAGTGCACAATGTTCTATTGTCATCTACATATTATTGTTGTTACTATTATTATTACCCAAGTAGGGAACATCACTTAAGACTTAAGTCACACACCAAGGTTATTATGCACAGTTATTAATTGGTAGAGTAGTATTAAAATGTAACTCTAGGGGCGCCTGGGTGGCTCAGTTGGTTAATCGGCCGACTTCGGCTCAGGTCATGATCTCGCAGTTCGTGAGTTCGAGCCCCGAGTCGGGCTCTGTGCTGACAGCTCGGAGCCTGGAGCCTGTTTCAGATTCTGTGTCTCCCTCTCTCTGACCCTCCCCCATTCATGCTCTGTCTCTCTCTGTCTCAAAATTAAATAAACGTTAAAAAAAATTTTTTTTAATGTAACTCTAGTGACTCCAAAGTCTCATCCTTTATATCAAATTGCATTTTTTTTTATTTTCAGAAAGTATTCTAAAATTAATTCTAACTAGGAAACACAGTGCATTTTTTAATAGAGAACTTTAAATTTTTTCTTAAAAAAAAAAAAAAGGAAAATGCTTTTGGGCCGATGGATACCAGTTATATTCCAAATAAGTATAGACACTGAACCAGCCCAACAAGATAGGGAGGAGACATACTTGGAACATTCCACTTCTGGGTATGTTGGGTGGAGATGTGTATTTGAAGTTTACCTTCCTGAAATTTTCTGATATTTCTAAGATTTTTAAATGTATTCTAGTATTATGTTCTGGTTATGGTGAGTTATGGCAAAAAAGCCAGGGAACTTCTTGCTCATTGGTCTCAGAAATAAGATACACAATTGCATAAATTAATGAATGTTATATAATTGCTATTAGTAATGATAATATGTAATTTCTAAGTGTCTACCTTGCATAGGCACTATATGAGGTGTTTTCCATAAATTATCCCTAATTCTTAAGACAATCACCTAGCATCATGGGGATTATATCCCCATTTGCAGACCAGCAAACTGAAGCTCAAAGAAAGCAAGTGTGTTACCCAGACGTATGTATCTATGGAAGAAGAAGTCACACTCTGGCCTTGAAGGCCATACTTTTTCTATTATGCCATGCTGTCATTATACCGTGTGCACAAAATTGTCAAGTTTATTTATTTAATATTCATTCATTTTATCTACTGTAAAGTAGGTCAATAATAGTACCTACTCGTGGAGTTCTTGTGAGTTAATGGCATAATTCACACAAAGCACTTAGCAGCAGTTTGGCATATAACAAATACTCAAAGTTAGTTTTTGTTATATATTTTATTGGCCATGGGCCAGGAACTGGGCCAGGTACTGGGGAAACAGGAGAATAGGATGCTACATCTTTCTTCAAAGGGCTTATGACTGGTGTAGTGGAAGTGGGGTAGAAAAGGTTTTACAAATAATTATAATGCAGTGTGATAAATGTAGAAGTAGAAATGGATCCACACGCAGTGTTAGTGCAGAGCACCAACTGGTAATTCTCCCCATGTTGGGGGGAAAACTTTCACACAGCTCTGGTCATTAATGTGATGAGCCTCTGTACAGGGTGATATTGTGTAATATCATAGAAAGGTCTGTATGCCAGGTAATTTTTTAAAAATTGTTTTAGTTCTTTCCCAAAGGACAGGTTAAACTAACAAAAACTCTTTCATGAATGAAGTGTAAGCACTGTTCAGCAGGGACTTGAATTGTGATGTTGCACCTGGAGAGGGAAGCAGAGCAGAGCCTGATAACCCTGGACCTCCACGGTGGGCAGGGAGGCGTGGGGGAAGAAAATTACCACTTACCAGGGAGATATAGGACGATGTTCCACACCTAAAATAAAGCCTTTCTTTGTCAAGCCTGTCTACTTGCTCCCTCCCATGGAAGGAAACCTGCCTGATGGCATACCACACCCACTTCTTTTGCAGAGCTTTGGGCAGCCTTGCCTTTCAAGAGAGAGGCCTCACGGGAAAACACACTTATGTAACTACAAGAGGCCCAGCTATTTATACTAACTATTGTAGTCTTTCATTTATAAATATGAGCTTTTAACACAGACTCAGAAGAAATTCAGTGAAAGATAATTGCAAGAAAGAGAAGGTTAAGATAAGCAAAGCAAACAACCAAACTCAAGAGAAAAGAGATGATGTAGGAAATAAGATATGTTAACACAAAACTTGTTTTGGTATCTTCAGGGAGATTCAAGAGGCTATTGAATTATAAGACAAGAATGGGCTGCCATAAAAATGAGTAGCTAGAAGAAAAAAATTCTTACCAGTTAAAAAGCATAATTAAAAATAAATAAACAAAAGGGTAAAATGTAGAATCAATCTAGCTGAAGACTAATTGGTAATCCAGAATATAAAGTTAAGTAATTCTCCTAGAACATAGAACAAAAAGAGATAAACTAATAGATTGAAGGATAGAGCCAAGGAATCCCACATCCATCATATAGAGGTTTCAAAAGAGAGAAAACAGAGAATGGTTCGGTGAAAGAAGTATAAAAAAAAAAAAATTCAAAGCATATAGTTTCTCCAACTGAAGGAAGACTTAATTCTTCAGAATAAAAAAAACCCCACTGAATGCTTAGTTGGGAGAAGCAAAAAATAAAAGGCACATGCTTACACCTAGGCTGGTGAAATTTCATAACTCTAAGAAAGTAAATCTTAAACATTTCCAAAGAGGAAATAAGCTAACAAATTTTCTACAAAGGGATACAAATAATATTGTCATCTAACTTTTCAAATATTGATTACCTAATGACAATGGAATAGTCAGAATTTTTGAAATATTTTGAACTGAGAGTTCTATAAAAAATCCAAACTATTATTCAAGTTTGAAACAAAATGAAGACGTTTTCAAGCCTATAGGTGTTTAGAGAATTCATATCTATGCACCTTTCTGGAAAAAAAAAAAACCTTTAAGATTTATTCTAGTAAAGTACAAATACTCCATGAAAGGATGATGTAGGATACAAGAGGCAATAGTAAGGAATTAAGCCAGCAAATTCTATAGTTTATTGTAAACTGTTGAAATTGTGTCTGTCAAACTTGATGCAATTGTTAAGAATTAAGTTTCCTTCAAACTTAATGCAATTGTTAAGAATTAAGTTTCCTTCAAAATTGAAAGGATAGTAAAACAACCAGTAATCATCTGTAACTAATAAAACTGAAGATTATTTCAATCAAGCATTGGAAGGTCTGGGGTGAGCAATGAATCTTATTTGGGAACAATAAATTATAAATTTTGATTAATTTTCAACATAGAAAACTTAATTGTATGTGTATAGTTTAATTTTTTAAAATTTTTAAAATTTTATTTATTTTTGAGAGAGAGAGAGAAAATATGAGTGGGGGAGGGGCAGAGAGAGAGGGAGACAGAGGATCTGAAGCAGGCTCCAAGCTGTCAGCACAGAGACAGATGTGGGGCTTGAATCCATGAACCTCGAGATCATGACCTGAGTTGAAGTCAAACATTCAATCGACTGAGCCACCGAGGTGCCCTGTATGTGTATATTTTAAATATAAGAGCATACTTAGGGGAATACATTTAGTATATATAATGGTCTAACAAATTAAAGGGGGGAAATGAACAAAAAAAATTGATCAATATACATAAAGAAAAGACAGCAAAAAGTAAACAAGAATATAACAGAAAACACAAAAAAGATGATAATAGAAAGACCATATTAGATACCAGTTATCACAATAAATAAACATGAGTTAAAATCTTATATTAAAAGAGACTATATGAATGGTTGAAAACAGTCACACAAACTACGTATCCAAGTATATGCTATTTGTAATAGGTATACCAAAAAGAGCAAATAGAAAACAATTATGAAATATAGGTCCCCATAAAATTATTACAGGCAAATTGTAACAAAAGGAAAGCTGAAACATTAATATAAAGCAAAATGGAATTTAGAGCAAAGAGGTGTAAATGGGACAGACAGTAATATTTTACACTGATAGCCAGTAAAATCTAGCAAACTATAATGACTATGAGTCTTTGTGTACCAAACAAAAAGCATAGAGTAAGCAAACTAAATCTGTTGGGATTACAAGAATGAATTGACAAAAACAGAGTTAGAAGAGAGCCTTCTCTTAAAAATCTCTGTGGCAATAACTTACATGCTTCACTCTGAAACCATAAAGCTACTTGAGTTCTTTTGTCAGTTCCATTTAATTATCTTTATATTAACATCCTTCTGCTTCTCTTTTCCTGCACGTTCCCTAAATGGCTTATCAAAGCTCATATTTTAGGGTCTTCTTTTGGGGAGGGTGCCATAGTCAAAACTTTGTTAAGTTTTGTGATTTTGTGATTTTCAAATGAAGTGGGTATTTTGTTTAAGAGCTGATGGGAGGGTGTTTGGATATTTTTCTGAAGGCAACATTTCTTTCTCTCACCAGCTTGCTACTAATTCTTGAATATGACTCTAGCAGTGTTGATCTCATGGGTGCTCATGGTTAGATGTAACCTTGCTGACAGCTCATAATTATTTTAGACCAAGACATGAAGCTCATCAACCTAGGTTTGGGTTCCAGCTGCCACTCACCATCTACCTTCAAGAAAGTTACATAACTTCTCTGGATCTCAATTAGTTTGTCTTTAAAATAAGGAAATAAGGCTAGAATAGACAGTTATTAAGATTCTTTTCTTCCTCTAAAGTTTTGTTTTTCTACTGCATGATTTTTATTCATTTTTTTCCATACTAGCAAAATACTTTTATTATTTTATAATGATAAAAGGAGGAAAATAAAAATTTCTTTTTGGTGTATACCAGAGTTAAGGGAAGTAGAAGAATAAGGGAATTAATAGGATTTTTATGTACTTTGATGACAATAAAAAGCTAACAATTCCAACTGTTTGCCATGAAACTTATCATAGCTCCCCAAAACATATAAAGGATCATACTTTCAAAATCTATAAAAGATAGATTTTTATCCATCTTTTCCCTAAAACTCTATACTGATAGAAACACTGCTGTGATATATTTTATGAAATATGAAAACTGACTTTTCATCCTCTTACACTTGCCAGATCTTTGGAAGATAAGAATAACAAGATGTTTGATGAGTAGGAGTTGTTGCAGGTGATTGAAAGGGCAGATGTTAGTGTTTCTCAGCTTTATTTGGCACCCTCATTGTCTGTAGGGATTGACAATGCTGAGTCTATGGTTGGTGTTGGGCAGATGTCTCTTGAGTTTGTGGCTTGGGCTTTCTGCTGATAAACGTGGCTTCTCCCTTATTTAGCTGCATTACAGGCACTAAAGAGAAAGAAGAGGTTTGAGAAGCAGCTCACTCAGATTGATGGCACACTTTCCACCATTGAGTTCCAGAGAGAAGCCCTGGAAAACTCACACACCAACACCGAGGTGTTAAGAAACATGGGCTTTGCGGCAAAAGCGATGAAAGCAGTTCATGAAAACATGTGAGTGAATTTGGTCTCCCTCCAAGTCATAAATTCTCTCAATGTTGGGAAGAGCCTGTGGAATTATGTGATGATTTTGGCAGGAATGGAGTTACTCATTTCAGGCTTTTTGACATGTTGGAATGGAACGCCCCCTTGGAGAAAGATTAGAAGTTAGAGTAGGGAAAAAAAAAAAAGACCATGAAAAAATGAAGACGTTCACTTTGCTCTTAATGTTTCCCAGTTGCCTCAATATTGTCTGACACTCCACATGTAAATGCTTTCACACAGCAGTTTTTGTTTGTTTGTTTGTTTGTTTATTTATTTTGAAAGAGACAGAAAGTGTGTGAGCGAGGGAGAGGCAGAAAGAGGGAGACAGAATTCTAAGCAGGCTCCATGCACAGAGCCCGATGGGGGGCTCGGACCCACCAAACCTTAAGATCATGACTTGAGCCAGAACCAAGAGTCAGACGCTTAACCAACTGAGCCACCCAGGCCCCCCCATGCTGTTGTTTTAAAAAGGCCTAAATGTCAACACTTGTGAGAGTGTTAGAATTACTGAACAGTGGTTGTCAACCCCAGAAAACTACAAAAGAGAACACAGATGGCCAGGATCCTTGAAGAAGGGTAGGGATTGAGCCTTTTTGTTTTTAACCACATTCTCCAGGTGATTCTGATACTAACCAGTGTTTGAGAAATATTGACCTAGAATAATAGCTTTGAGCATGAATTTGAGGTTACATTTGCTGAGTTATATTTAATCCCAGTTTCATTGCCAACTGTCCTTGAGTAAATTACTTTGCTTCTCCCTGATTCAATTTCTTTAGCTGTAAATTGGAGATCATAATAGTACTTACCTCATGTAGTTATTGTGAGATTCAATGAGATACTAGATACAATGCACTTAGCATAGTTTCTGGCACAAAGTAAGCACTCAGTACCAATATTCATAGTGGTAGTGGGGCTGGTGATAATTTGCTTTACATTCATGCTGGGAAATCAGTGACTGAGACCTGATTCTTTCCTGAGATTAGATATGACAGTGAGGTCTAGGTCAAAGATGTATAAGAGCAAAAATGCCTGAAGGATGTAGAGAAGTGTCTGTGGATGGGAAAAATGGGAGAGGGGGAGGCTGGGGTCAGTGAAGACATCTTTGCTAACATTTTCTTGCCTTGATAATTCATTGATAATCAGTTGTCATTTTGATAGCTTCAGAAAGATCACTAGAGTCACTGTCAGAGTCAAAAATCTATCATTGCTGTAAAGCTGGGTGCTAAACTGTAGTACAGAATCACGGCCTCTCTCTCCAGGTAGCTGAGCAGCAGTATGCCACCGTATTCCTTTGGAGTAAAGTTCAACCTCAGGCCCAAACTTCAGTTGTGCCTTCCTCATACTCCTTTTTATAAATAAGCTCACTGTATATTTGTTATAATGATAATAATTGGAAATGAGGGGTGATAGGAGGATGCTAAAAGAAAACTTTTTAATGTAAAAATACTTGTCTTCCCATATGTAGAGTCTGGAAAACTTGCACAATATTTATTCCACTGGGAGTCAAAATTGCAGTGTTTGCTTAATAATGAGGTAAATTGTCACTTCTCTGGTATTCAGTCAGTTTGCCCGAGTTTCAGAGTTGGAGGAATGATTCAGAGACAGAATGGTAGTGAAGCAGTTCAGATCCTGGCCTTCAGACACTGCCTGCTTAGGCTGGTGGTTAGAGGCCGGTGGGGTTCAGGTGCCAGAAGCTGTCTTCAAAGCAGCTGTCTGTTGTGGGCCTGTGGCTACCTGGATTCCTGTGCTGAGGTTAAGGATTCTTCTGAGAGCTTCGGAGGCCTCATCCTGCTTTCATTAGTATTCTCCCTGGGCATCAGCAGCCATGGGAAAGCTCTCAGGAAGTCAGGATCTCAGAGCCACTAAGCATTCTAGAAGATCTCTAGTTCCAGAGTTTAGCTTCTCTAAAAGGCTGCTGTCGGATAGTTACTGGTGAGAGTTGCCACAGCTTATGTTGGTCATGGTGGTCCTTGGTGGTCCATGGCACCATTTCCTGCTGAACTGATACATGGCAGCATATATTAAATTCTACATATGTTCTACCAGACAAAATTTCAAAATGCATCGACAAATGTTGTTATAGTCTCTAGTGAGTCCCAAATGTAATGGCCATTTATCAAATATTTAAAATATATGCGTGTATGCAGGTTTATTAATTTTCACAAAATGCAAGTTGTTTTTAAAGTTGATAAATGCTATCACCAGAAATTTTTATTATCTTACTGAAATAACTAAGAGTTCACATTAAATTGACTCATTTTTCATATGGGATTATAGCTGAATTCATTTTATTATTATTTTTATTTTAGAGAGAGAGAGAGAGTGTGTGTGTGTATAAGTGGGGGAGAGGGGCAGAGAGAGAGAGAGAGAGAGAGAGAGAGAGAGAGAGAGAGAGAATCTTAAGCAGCCTCCACACTCAGTGTGGGCCCAATGCGGGGCTTGATCTCACAAACCTGGGATCACGACCTGAGCCAAAATCAAGAGTCGGATGCTCAACTGACTGAGCCACCCAGGTGCCCCCAAATTCATAATTTTAAAGTAAAATTCTAAAATATTTAGAGGTGCCTGGGTGGCTCAGTTGGTTAAACATCTGACTCTTGATTTCAGCTCAGATCATGATCTTATGGCTCGTGAGTTTGAGGCCCACATCGGCCTCTGCCCTGACAGCAGAGAGCCTGTTTGGGATTCTCTCTCTTCCTCTCTCTCTCTGCCCTTCCCTGGCTCGCATCTTCTCTCTCTCTCTCTCTCTCAAAATAAATAAACAAACATTTAAAAGAAAAGAAAAGAAAATATTTCAACAACATATTATTTCCCAGGGATCTGAACAAAATAGATGATTTGATGCAAGAAATCACAGAGCAGCAGGATATTGCCCAAGAAATCTCAGAAGCCTTTTCTCAACGGGCTGGATTTGGTGATGACTTTGATGAGGTAGGTAACACAGTGTAAAGAATGGAGTATTGTGGGTACTAAAAAGGATAGCTTCCTCTCAAATATAGCAGGTGGGTTTTCATAAATATTTTCTTAAACATCACTAAAGAATAAGTGATATTTGTTAGTGATGTGCTTCTCACAAGGGGGGAATGAAAGTGTTGGTAGCTCTGATTTAAAAGAAAGATTAATATAGTCTAGCAAACCACCCCCTAATTAAGTTTTCAGCTATTAAGGAGAGGCAGTATGTGATTATGTAAAGTTAGTGACTTTTAATGGTTGAAGCCTAAATAGCACCATTACAAGGAATCAAGTGCTCGCACATCTGGGCAAAGCAAAGCAGACTGTGTCGCTCTGCAAGGAACAGACGTATCATGCTCTGTAGTTGTTAAATTAGAGGTTAGTCTGCCTCTGTTTATTACTCAGGCCATGAAACAAAATAAGTGTGGAGTGGCATTATTAACACACACATTCCATTTAGATTAATCAGTCCAATAATAGAGACTATAATTATAATGGTGGTGTCTGCACTGTGAATTTCAATTGTTCTACTCAAAGCACACATAAGTAGGACTAGTATATGTTTTGAAATGTTTCCAGTTGTCTGATTAGTATGAGAAAGAATCTGACTTCCTGACTTTCTACTAAGTAAGATGTGGTTCCATGGAGGCCTAGGAAATGAGAACTGAGTGTTATCAACTTTTAAAAATAGCGTAGACCACCATATGTGGAATTTACGAAACAAAACAAACAAAATAAAAAAAGAGACCAAAAAAGTCAGGCTCTTAAATATAGAAAACAAACTGGTGGTTGCCATAGGGGAGGTAGATGAGAGGATGGGTGAAATAGTGATGGGGATTGAAGAGTACTCTTATCATGGTGAGCACTGGGTAATGTATAGAATTGTTGAATCACTATATTGTACACCTGATATTAATATAATACTGTGGGTTAATTATACTGGAGTTAAAATAAAAAATATGCCTCCCCCCACCAAAATGGTGTAGATGAGTGGTTAGAAACTTCGGCTTTCAGGCCAAATCCTTCCCATAGGCTTTTTGTATGGCACGTGAGCTAAGGATATCACATGTTTGAAGGACCGCAGAAAATAACAGTAGTAACAATAAAAACAAAGAAGACTATGCAACAGAGACTGTATGTGGCCAGCAAACCTAAAATACTGCTATCTGGCCTGTTAAAGAAAGGTTGCCTACCCCTGGTTAGCCCAATAAGCACCTATTGAGTGCATTATGATATGGTGGAAGGGACTCTGGGCTCATAAGGACATCTGGGTTCTGCCATTTGTTACTAAACTTTGTGTAAGCCCCTTCACTTTTCTGACCCTTAGTTTTCTCATCTATAAAGTGAAACTTACTGGATGGCTAGATTATCTCTGAAGTTTCTTAATTCTAAAATTATTTTATCAGTGGATGGGTGTTTGGTATTCAAAGGCTGTAAACAATGGAGGAGATGATTATTCTGTCATCATACTTATTAAAGAAAATATCAATATCTTCTTTGTACTGTTGATAGCTCTCAAGCGCTATTGACAATTCTGGGCACACCTTCAATGTGGAATAGTGTTCTGCCATTACTATATTTACTATATTTGTTCCTAATTGTTTTGTGAGCAAAAATAGGCCTCAGAGTATTCATTCTGTAAGCCCTTTATTCATATAGCTTGTGGGAAACCAGAAAGCTCACAAGTACACTGACCATACTATTTCACATGGCCTGATGACATACACTTTCATGATTTATTTCCTTTTCATGAGGTAGATTTACCAGTGGTTAATCATTAGGCTTGCTGCATATCTGATATACATTGACTTGGTCAAATGTTGTGGCTGGCTTAAGTACCTCCTGTCTTGGCCCGTAGTATTGTTACTCTCATTTTAATACGAGATGGTGATTTATTTATGTATCTTTCTCCCACATTCAATAATGAACTTCTTAAATGTAGGGACTGTTGATTCAGCTTTGCATCCCCAGCACTGAGTTCAATACCTGACCATGAGTGAGCTCTCAATAAATTTGTTCAATGATGAATGAATGAATAAATGAAGACTCTCCTTGGCCAAATAAACATAAGAGTGTCTTAGGTCATTTCTGATGGTGACAACCTCAGAATTCAAATGATGACAAATTTAGTTTTGACTCTCAAGCTCTCTCAGTGGGGATTGGACTCTACCTGAGTATTCATGGAGCCAGTTATATCTGAACTACCATAGTCATATCTGCTATAAGGTGACTTATGCTGTTAAAGTCTCAAACTAGTCTTGCCTCTCTAAGGTTCTTAGGACAGAGAATAGTTTAGGATTAAGCCAGATTCTCTGAGACTATAGCTAAAAGAAAGAAGTACAGTGTACCTACCTTGAGGTGCAGTTTTCTTTACCCAAACACACAGCATGATTTATATTGGCTTTGGTAATTTAACAAAGACACCATAGTATCTTTGATTCTTTTTACTTGCTGTACATTATGGCTCTGCTATACCTGTTGTTATGTTTTCAAAAGCATTAGCCTAGATGGAAGTACTTATTTGCTCCAATTAAAGTTTTACAGATTCTTACTTTTTTACAATAGGAAAGATACAGTGGAAAAAATGACAGGCAAGGTGCAAATTTCCTAGAAACTGTGGAAGTTATAAATTCAGTTAACACAAATTACTTGAATAACTGTTTACTGAAGTATTATAAGATTAACTACAACAAATTTGCACAAACCAAAATATTCATTTTTTAATCATTGCTCAGTGTTGCAAAAAAAGACTTAGTCTTAAAATAAATATTCCGTTTCACTGGGTTCTCACATATCAATTGGGTAGCAGATGTTCTTATTATTGTGTTTGAGGAAACCCACTTCTTGAAACGTTAACTTCATAATTCTTTCTTTCTCCTATGTTCAGGATGAGTTGATGGCAGAACTTGAAGAATTGGAGCAGGAAGAATTAAATAAGAAGATGACAAATATCCACCTTCCAAATGTGCCTTCTTCCTCCCTCCCCGCACAGCCAGCTAGAATGCCGAGTCGAACGTCAGGCATGTCTTCTGCTGCACATCGATCCCGAGCAGGTCTGTTGCACACCTCAACTACCTACAGTCAGATACTTGCCTAAAATAATTACCCAGGCCCATCCCTTTTAACACTTACTTTTTACTTCATAGATGTATAACTTTTAATACCTGTATTCATACCTGTTTTCTCTGGTGAAAGTGGGAATGTCACCGCTTACTAATTTTTATCTATTTTATGTTCCAGCATCTTCCAGGAGGGCAGAAGAAGAGGATGATGATATCAAACAATTGGCAGCTTGGGCTACTTAAACTACAGTGGAATTTGTTGACATCTAAATTAATGAACTGTACATTAGACACACAAAAAACATGTTTTTGCAATGTTTAGAAGTTAACAAAGACCTTGTTTTATATTTACACTGGATGAGTAATTGTCTTTTAAGGCTTGTAGGTAAAAGTTACAAAGAATCACATGTAGACATAGAATCAGGGATGGGAAGAGGCTTCCTGGTAGCATCTCAGAGGATCTTTCCATGCTGATGGGAGGGGGCATTCTATCTTGTTCACTCCTGTATTTCTAGTCCTGGCACATACTTGGTGCCCTCTATACACTTGTTGAAAGAAAAGGGAATTCTATGTACGGGTAAAAATGTATAACAGTTTATAGGCCATGTAAGAGTGATGCATTGAGGATAATAGCTAGAGAAAGTATCTTTCTTTTCTACATGAAGCAAGTTTGCTATGTGTATCCATGTTAGAACGTATCTACCCCATGGTAAATGCAAATACACCATGTCTCTTGTGGGAGAGACTTCACGTAGAGAAGTCTTATGTGAGTCTATACATAGTTTCACTTCAGTTTCACAGTTTAAATCTTAAAAGAGCTTTAATTGACATTTATTATGCCAATTAAGCTTGGAATGGAGCAATGGATGCATTTCCCAAAATGTTTGAAAGCACTAACAGCTTACACTGCTGAGCGAGAATCTCCGGGGTGTAATTTAGCCACTTAGGAAGCCACGTTAACACTCCCAGGCCATTATGACGCTGTTGTGGCTTCTGCGTGCGAAATGTGTGAATGTTCATTCTTTCCTATTTTGTGCTCTCTTGTATGTTTATTTACAATTTATGGCACATTCCTTGTATATACATAAACATAAAGGCAATTAAAAGTATATCATGAATAAAATTTTGGCTATAATTATTTTTAAATGAAAATAAATTACAAAATGATGGATTGCCCATAATATGTCATGGGCCATAAAGTGACAAATGTCATTATATAAAATGTTCTAGTATTCCCTCTATTTGCTAGGGTACATAGTGGAATGTGAAGAAAACTAAACCTGGAGGTAAGAGTCCTGGATTCTAGCCTCTGCTCTGCCATTAATGTAGTATGACCAGGCATGTCATAAACTCTGAACCTTTGTTTCCTCATTGGGAACTCAAAGGGTTGGACTTGATCTCCAAGACAGAAGGGTCTGTCTTGCCACAGGCCTTTTGCAATGCTGTTCCTCTTAGCAGTCTTCCCACCATCCACACACACAGATACCAAATCTTACTTTTTCCTTAAATCTTAGTTAAAACGTTCTTTGTTTGGGGAAACTTTTCCTGATTACAAAGACTAAATCAAGTCTCCTTGTTATATGCTTTCATAGGACTCTACTCTCTCTCTAATCACCTACCAGGATTTATATTTCTTGAATTATTACTTAATTATTATTGTTCTTCTCTGCTGGGCTGGATAACCATGAAGGCATGGACCATACGTCTTCCAGTTCCATAGTGTATCCCCAGGACTCTGCACAGTTCCTTGCATACAGACATGTTTGATAAATATTTACTAAATGAATGACTATGAATTTTTAAAAAAAGTCTATTTATTTTGAGAGAGCAGGGGCAGAGAGAGAGAGAGAGAGAGAGAGAGAGAGAAAGAATCCCAGGCAGGCTCCACACTGTCAGCACAGAGCCTGATGCAGGGCTTGAACTCATTAATCATGAGATCATGACTTGAGCCGAAACCAAGAGTTGGACACTTCACCAACTGAGCCACCCAGGCGCCCCGACTTTTGTACTTTTTACATCTTTTGGGTCATGATAGAATAACAGGAACTGGATGCTCCTGTTATTCTATGCTCAAACAACTAGAAAACTGGACAAAATATGCACAACAGTAGTTTACAGGGCTTGAACAACAGGCAGCACTGGACTGTGATTCTTGAGAGGGAAATAAAGGAAGTGAGTACTTCCAGTGCCCCCACTCACTGGCTTCACAGGGATGGGGAACCCAAACATAGTCTGGTACCTTACTGGGTAGAGGAAATGCATGGAGAAGATTCTGGCGTGTTTATGCACACACACACAGAATTTAATAAAATATGGTCTTGTCATCAAGTATATTTCTTGCCATGAGTTCTATCCCAAGCTCCAGTCAAGTAGAAGTTAGACGTTTCTTTTGGTTTTCCTGCCATCTCTTCAATATCAACATCTTTGTCTTAAAGCCTATTTTGTTTGATATTGGTATAGCCACTCCAGCTCTCTTTTGGTTACTATTTACATGGAATATCTTTTTCCATCTTTTTATTCTCAGTCTATATCTGTGCTTGAATCTAACGTGAGTCTTTTAGGGGCTTCTGGGTGGCACAATTGGTTAAGTGTCTGACTCCTGAATTTGGCTCAGGTCATGATCTCACAGTCATGGGATTAAGCTCCACACTGGACTCCACACTGAGCACGGAGCTTGCTTGGGATTCTCTCTCTCTCTCTCTCTCTCTCTCTCTCTCTCTGTCCTTCCCTGGCTTGTGCACTCTCTCTAATAAGTAAACATTAAAAAAATAAAATAAAATTAGTCTTTCGTAAACAGCATGTAATTGGATATTGCTTTTAAGAATCCATTTACAAATCTCTGCCTTTTAATTAAAGAGTTTAATCATTTCCTTTGGTACTTTAGAAATTGTTTTAGCTCTTTGAACATATTTAAAATAGCCAATGTAAAGTCTTTGTCTAGTAAGTTTAACATATAAGCTTTTTTAAAGAACGGTTTCTATTCAATAGTATTGTGGGGTTTTTTACCCCCGTGTGTGGATCATACTTTTTGTTTCCTTTTGTGTCTCATATTTTTTGTTGAAAACAGGACATTTTGAATATTATATATTTGAATAGTATAACCCACTTTTAGTGTTTGTTGTTTTTGATTCTTATACCTGTTTGTTTAGTTACTTTATTGAACTAATTTTATGAAATCTGTATTATTTTTGTGTGCCCCCTGAAGTCTCTATTCCATTAGTGGTCAGCTAATAATTGGAAACAGATTTCCTTAAGCACCTGGAACCAAAATATATTGTATAGACCAAAATATTCAGCCTAAAGTAGTATGTAATACTCTGTACCTTTTATGAATCCATAACAATCTACATGATTTCTTAATATTTCTGTAAGACTTATTTCCTTGAATGTGACATACGCATAGTCTGCACCACATGGAAAATAAGGCTTATATTTCATTTCTGCAATGCCCAGTCCATTCGTTCATTTGTTCTTCTTTCATTCACCAGACCACTTGATAGATATTGTGAATTTAAACAAGACACAGATCCTGTTCTTAAGTAGGTCCCAGTCTAGCAGTGTGACCTTGGGAAAGTTTCTTAATCTTTCTGAGGTTGAAATTCTTTAATTCTTTAATGATATAATTGGAATACTATCATTAATCTCATTGGGTTGTCATGAGAATTAAATGGGAATATGTTTGTAAAGCTAGTGCAGTACTTGGTGCAAAGTTAATGCTTAATAAATGCTTTCTTCATGCTCTTGTCAATTTTCAGAGCAACTGAGGTAACATAAATAACAATTATCACCATCTGTCATATGCTATTTATATGCCAACCAAGTGCAAAGGGTCTCATTTAATATTTCATTTAGTTTATAAAACATGGCTATGAAATAGGTATTATAGTAGGTATTAATATAAGTAGCCATTAATAGTAAAATTGAAAGTGGCTCAAAGACATTAAGCAACTTCGTGAGGCCACATACAGTTGGTAAATTAAGATTAAGAATTTGAATGCAGGAGGGCACCTCGGTGGCTCAGTCAGTTAAGTGCCCGACTTGGGCTCAGGTCATGATCTCATGGTATGAGAGTTTGAGCTGCGCATTGGGCTCTGTGCAGACAGCTCAGAGCCTGGAGCCTACTTCACATTCTTTGTCTCCTCCTTTTCTGCCCCTCCCCTGCTCATGCTCTGTCTCTCAAAAATAAACAAACATGAAATAAATTTAAAAAATTTTTTGAATGCAGGTTTCCTTTAGTTTAATACCTATCTCCTTAACCTCTTTCCTACATCTCTGCTGATAGTAGTGCTTTCCTCACAAGATGACACAGGCATAAAATCTTTACGGAATTAGTTCCAGGCCAGTAGAACCTAAGAAAGGACCATTTTTTGCCTTCCTTGGCTGTAGAGGGCAGCAAAGAGACAGACTGAAAGTGGGGAGCACTTCATAATATAACATTAGACTCTTCTCTACTGGTATTTCTCCTAAAAGGTTATTTTAATTTAGACAATAAAAAAAAATCACAGAGGTCTAAAACTGTGTAATGAATTCCTAGGAAAGTGAGCCAGATAGCTTTCTGAAATTTTATTTATCTATCTAATCTATCTATTTACTTTTCTGATAGTTTTTTAAAAAATAACATTCCTCTTTTTTGCAGAGAAAGAAAGCAAACCTCAGCCAGAAAAAGATTAAGCCAATAATAGTTCAAATACTTGTAAAGAGTGCTCCCCTAAGTCCCTATTTGAAACGTTAGCCCTTCTGTAGCTTAGCTCTTAGTCAAGATTGAAGAGTTCAAGATCCTATCTTAAAACTAAAATTTAAAGGAATTTGAGCTGTTTTTACTCTGGTCTCTTTCCTGAAAATGTTGGCAGGATCTAGAGCATTCTGCCATAACCAAAGATTTCTGATGGCTGCAGTGCTTGAAGTCACCCACTGTAGATTTTAAAGTGCAGGGAAGCTAAATGTATGACATGGACACTGCCTGTAGACCCAGGATGACTTTTTAAGCCCACTTGCTTTTAGTAATCTCTACACTCAACATGGGGCTCGAACTCATGACCCTGAGATCAAGAGTCGCATGCTCTTCCGACTGAGAAGTAGACTTCATGGCAGTAGACTACATTGTGAAGTTATTGAGGGCAAGAACTACAAATAGATGACCCACACTAACCAACCCTGCCCCCCAGAGTCAGATGAAAAAGTGAACTGACAAATATTTATTGAGTACCTACGCTTAGTACCAGGGATACAAAGGTAAGTAAGGCTTGTTTATCACAGGAGGTGGTATGGCCTAGTGGGTTCAGAGCACAGCTGCTGATTGTCTATTTGTGTGACTGGTACCAGCCAGGTTCCCTGGGAGGCTGACTCTGAGATGGAGAATGAACTACAAGAGGTTAATTTGGGAATGCTTGTGGCATCAACACCCAAGGAAAGAAGGGACAGAAAGAAGGAATGAGTAGAAGTTGAGCTGCAGTGCAGTCTCAAAGGAGGCCTTCGCTGACCCCATGAGACAATCTGAAGTGATGCCCGAGTGGAGGTGATCACCCATGGGGATCGATAAATGCGGTTGCCTTGAAAAGACTGCATAGTCTTGGGGGAGCAGTGCCATAGACAACTCCTTAAGCAATGAGGGAGTAAGTCCTTTCCTAAAGGGGGATTTGGAAGGTACACTGCACCTTCCACACAGTGACCTTAGATAATTTTTTTTTAACTTTGTTGACCCTCATTTTCTTCATTTGTAAAACAAGTATTTAAAAAATATCTTTATGGAGCCAATATGAAGATTAAATACAACAGTACATGTAACATCCACGTCATGCCTGGCCGCACATGGTAAGAAGCCACAAAGTTTCCCCATTATTATCTTGTTCACAATTTTTCCAATATAATGATTATTCTGTAGGGCATTAGGTTTTCAAAAATGGATAACAACTGTTCCTGTCCTCAAGAAGTCTAGCTGGGGAGGGTCAGCACATGAAAAGACAGTGCAATGCAATGTGATAAGTGTTTCAGTGTTGCATGGATGCCTTAGGACATCCTGTTCTGGCCTTCTGGACAACCTGTCCCTGAGTTGAGTACTGAGTACTTCTCTGAGGAGGCAGTGAGTAGTATAGCTAAGGCAGGAAGGTAGGAAAGGGTAAGCTGGCATCTAGGATGGCTGGAGCATTGGGTGTAAGATAGTGAGGCTGCTAGGAACCAGATGATGAAGGTCTTGAGTACCCTTGTGTAGGACTTTGGATTTATGCTGAAAGTATTGGGGAGCAATGGAGGATTCTTATATGTCTATCAATTTTCATATTACAAAGTTTAATCTATCAAAATAACAGAGAACAGACTGGAGAAGGACAAAGTGAACACGGGGACATCTACTGAGAGGCTGGCATGAGCTGAGGGCATGGTGATGGGGTTTAGATGTGGAGGGAAGTCAAAGGGGACAAAGGAATCATTGATACTCCCTGATTGCTTGTTTGAGTGACTTGGCACAGAGTTGTGCCATTTTCTATGAAATAAGGGATATCAGGAGCAGATGTGGGGTGTGGATTGGGGAAGAAAAGGATCATCTTGGCTTTGGACATCAAGGTTGAGGTGTTGAGAGCCACTTCATCATTATAGTGCAGTAGAACAAAGGATAATGTGTAGAAGAATCAGAGTTTGGAGTCAAAAAATTGCAGCTGTGGAGAGAAGTGGGAGGCTAACTTCCAGTTAGTGGAAATTCAACTGAGGAAGGAGTGGGATAAATAGTAGAAAATCTAGGAGGTTTTCTGGCTTCTGTGATATGTTTTGACAGTATGGAAAAATATCCAATTTCTATCCAGTCAAGCAGCAACTTTCCATCTTTTAATTATTTGAATAAAACCACTTCTCTCAGATTGTCAAACTCCTCAAAAGGAAGATATGGAGTAAGAGAAAAAATTCATTTTTTCAAAATTAGATGGCAAAAAATCAGACATGCCACTTTTAGAAAACTAGCTGAAGTAAAAAAAAAGAAAGAAAGAAAGAACAAGAAAAAGGTTTTGTGAAGGAATAAAGAGAATGTGAGAAAATGAAAAGGGTAATGTAGAGAGTAGTTCTGGTACAGAACTATTGGGAACTTAAAGAAATAGGAACCTTTCAGTGTTGTATAGCTGGTATACCAGGGATAAATAGGTAAAATAATAGAAATGAATAAATTAAAAAGTTTATTGAAATTCAAAAACAGTTGATAATGCCTTTTTAGAATTTCAGATATAAAAATGGGAAAGGCGAGGGTCAATTCCATGTTCCTATTTTATGAAGTTAAACAAACATTCATGAAAGAATTCTACGGTAAATGGAATACACTCCTATTTATGCTAGTTGACATCTAATGGGATGAATACCTTCATTCGGGTAGTACACTTTCTTAGATGAGATAGTTGAGATAAAGCTTCGAACGTATCTACTTTAGGTCTGACAAATCGGTAAAACAGCAGCCAAATACCAAGACCGTTGGTATTTTCAGTTAGTTGCCTTCCTGACATCTCCCCTAGTAGTTTTTTCCTCTATGGGAATATTATCAAGTGCTACTTCACATTCTTCCCACTAGGCGACACTCTAAGCTCATGGGAAAGGCAAAGACGAGGCGCCTGCTGAAATCTGCCGCAGGCTGCTCCGTTTGTGGGAAATTGATAGCAGTTTGGATTTTATTAATTGAAACTTTAGAATTGAAAATGGTTTCTTATAAATGAGACAACAGGATAGGCCATATGGTTTAACTGAAAGTAAGCAGTCTTTGGAATCCCTGCTCTTGCCTCCTCTCACACTCCAGTGCGTCTTGCGGACCAGCAAGGCAAGGATTGCCAGGGATAATATTGGGGTTGCAATGATGCCTGGGGTGGCCCTCAGGAGATGCTTTGGTCTACTCAAGGAATTTAGAGGACCCAACAACCTTGCTCAGCCATATGCACAACAGAGGTAACTTGTCTAACAAGCAGCCTCAGAGGGAAGTGTTTTCACTGCTCACTGGCAGAAAGGAAGACTGCATGATTGTAGCAGTGACTGAGGGGGCTCACATTTCCATTAATTTGAAGAAGCAGGTCTCTCTTTACTTATGAGGTTCCAGGCATTGGAATGGGCCGCGATTTTTGACGACTTTTGGGAGGTTGTTATAATGCATGCAGCTACACTCATGCCAGAAGTCATTCATCGTGGCTGTTGGTTTTAAAGTGTGACTCGTGAGCCTTCTTCCCTAACCTCCTTTGTCAACCTAAGCCCAAGAGGTACAGCTGGAACCTGGGATCAGGGATAAAAATTGAGAACTCTTCCTTCACTGGCTGTGGAGAAGAAAAATTCACAGACAATGGCTACGATCCATCATTCGTGGAGGCTTTGTGGATGTAACCAAACACAGGAAAGAGAAGCACTAGACTGGGAGCCAAAGAGACTTGTTTTCCATGATGCCCCAACACTTGCTCAGTGTATTCATATAATCTTTCTGGTTTGAGGTTTTGTCTGCAAAATGAGAGGTTTGGAGCAGACGACTTGATGAGCTCGCAGGCATAGACATTCTAGGATTTGTATCTAGGTAAGTAGAGGCAGTCTACAAACTGCCACCCAACAACCACTGCAGGAGAGCTTTCCTAATCCCAGTTGCTTCTGTGGGCATGGCAGACTTTCTATGAAGGGGATTTGTGCCTGAGGCTCTTCGGACCAGCTAATTTCTAAAGCACTTCTAGTTAGAATAGATAGATCCCCTGGGTCCATATTACTTATGAGTAGTTTATAAAGTATTAATTGCCTGGGGGCTAAGAGTTCCAAATACCTTATTCTGAAATGTTTTATCCAAAGTTGGTCACAATGCATTCCTGTGCAACAAATACATTGAGCCCTTGATGTGTATATGTCAGCACTATGACATAGACAGTCAAGGGCTGCTTAGGGTCTATGTGGTGGGTGGACTTAAAGTACAACCCAAAGTACTGAGTACTCTGCTAGAGGAATGCACCAGATGCTGTGGGTCTAACTTCCTGGGCACCCCAGGAGGAATGTCACATAAAGAGCTGGGTTATGAGAGCCTAGTTCATTGCAGCATGTCGAGCACATGCCCTACCACGCAGTGGATGGCTGACAATGTTTGCTGATTAATGCCTGAATGTATACACATTACAACGTGTCGGGTAATTGAGTGCAATGCCTGAAATGTTTCTGAGCACCTGACACATGCTTACGCGTGTACTCCTCTCAGCATATCAGATCGGTGAACGCTATCATTATCTCCCTTTTAAATGAGCACCAAGGCTCAGAGAGGCAAAGTAATTCGCCCACTTGGTAAGAAGCAGAACCAAAACTAAAACTTAAGTCTGTTCAATTTTAAAGTATATTCTTAACTAGCACTGGAGAAAATTATGAAATGTTTTATAGACGTGGAATGCTCAGAAAAGCAAAACCCAACAGATTTTTAAAAATTATTTTGAGGAAGGCATTGTAAATGTATATCCAGGTAAGCTACATCAACTCTTAGTGAGGCATTCATGTATTATCTAGCTTAAAAATGAAAGATGTTTCTAAATGTATTTCTCTTCTAGCACATACGGTAAAAGTCTTATTTTGAACATAAAGTTGTTTGCATATTATAAAACCAATTTCTCTGAGACCCAATTAAATAAATCATTGACTGAGTGAGTATCTGAAGGGTAGATGTCTGCAACATACCGGATAATGGAGCTTCCAGACTGCCTGGCTGCTTTCCTGTGGTCCGGCTTCATCCACCACACTCCTCTGGTCACCTTTCTTCACCTACAGGGGCTTGAGTCCATGTGCTGTTGTTGCTTCATCTTCTTTTAGCAGGTAAACTTTAATTAATCCGAATGTGGGCCAACTCTCATTTCTTCCTCTGTCTTCTAATTCCTGTCCAGTTACCACAGGAAAATCATTATACCGTTTTAAGCAAAAACACAGACCTTATTTTGATTCATAAGCATAAGATGAGAGGTGATGATTGACAGACTAATGTCAAACAAAAAAAATCCAGTGCCAGCCACCTTCTTACGAGCTTGTTTGTGGTAGGTCAGGACTTGGCCCATCGCATGCAAGAAGACACTTAAAAAAAATAGAATTGTCAGGTATTTCGGAATGGCAAGGAATTTCCTCACGTGGCATTAGTTAGGCCTTCAGGGCTTGACATGGTCCCACTCCAGCCTAGTGGCACAGAAGGCCAGGAGGAAGCCAGTGCTTTCTCTGCTCTTGTGACCTGGTGCACTTAATCGTCCCATGTGTGTGCATGAACTACCTCATGGGAGACTGGCCTTCATGAGGAACTGGGGAGGCCTGGGGGAGGCGATCTCCCTGCTCACTTGTATCCTAATGGCATACATCTTTTGCACTGCTTTTTGGCTTGTTTAGTTGAGGTGGTCAGAGCTGGCATTTTTTAGCACCCTTCAAAACTGCATCATCTCTTTGTGTTTGGCCTGGCTCACTTTGAAATCTCTGACTATATTCTTTACAAAAGTCTCCACTTACACCACTGGTTAAATTGCTTCCCTCAAGCCCTGCGTCCAGGTATATATCGGTTACTATGTTGTTTCATTACAAGTTCAAAACCATTTTGTCCTATTGCAAACATTTCTAGTGTAGTGTACTCTAGTGTAGTGTATTTGTAGTATACTACAAATTTCTAGTGTATTATAGATTAAAAAGGAATTTTTTTTAATGTTTTACTTTTAAAAGTTTACTTATTTTTAAGACAGAGAGAATCCCAGCAGGTCCCGCACTTACGTCAGCACAGAGCCTGACATGGGGCTTGAACCCACAAACCGTGAGATCATGATATGAGCTGAAACCAAGAGTCAGACTCTTAACCGAATGAGCCACCTAGGCGCCCCGGATTAAAAAGGAATTTTCAGTTTAGTTTGATAAACTACCATTTATTTGATGCACCACTTGGAAATATGGTTAGAACAAAAACCATTTGTAAATTGGATAAAGCCTATTCAAGCCTTTGAAATTTAAAATAAAGGGTAGATGATGGAATAACGTGGTTACTGAATTCAGTCTGTCCACCAAAGTCATTTTTTAAAAATGTTTATTTATTTTTGAGACAGCATGAGTGGGGGAGGGGTAGAGAGGAGGACAGAGGATCTGAAGCAGGCTCTGCACTGACAGCAGCGAGCCTGGTGTGGGGCTCGAACACAAACTGTGAGATCATGATCTGAGCCAAAGTTGTATGATCAACCGAGTTACCGAGGCTCCCCCAAAGTCCATTTTTTTTTTTAAGTTTATATTTATAGAGAGAGCAAGAGAGAGCATGCACGGGCATGCGAGCAGTGCAGGACAGAGAGAATCCCAAGCAGGCTTCAGGCTGTAAGCACAGAGCCTGATGTGGGGTGTGATCCCGTGAACTGTGAGATCATGACCTGAATCGAAATCAAGAGTCAGACACTTAACTGACTGATCCACCTAGATGCCCCCCAAAGTCATTTTTTAATAAAAGATTTACACTGTATTTTAGGTTTACAGACAGGTTTCTGAATGGCCAAGGATGATGGTATTTAGGTCAGGAGGCTGGATGTCAGATTCTGCTCATTTATGAATGTCTACTATGTGATAGACTGGGCTTAGCATTTTCATACTCCATTTAGGCCACAAAAATATTGTAGTTTGGAAGGCATTATCTTCCTCTTACAGGAGACAGAGAGGTTGAGGAATTTGCAGTGAGTCAAACAGAGAGCAGATGGTGGGGCAATACACATAGTAGTTATTGTTAGCTTAAAAATAATTTTGGGGCACCTGGGTGGCTTGGTTGGCTAAGCGTCTGACTTTAGCTAAGGTCATGATCTCACAGTTCCTGGGCTTGAGCCCCGCATTGAACTCTGTGCTGACAGCTCAGAGCCTAGAGCTTGCTTCAGATTCTGTGTGTGTGTGTGTCTCTCTCTCAGTCCCTCCCCAACTCACAGTCTCTCTCTTTTGAAAATAAACATTAAAAAAAAAAATTAAAAAAATAAAAATAATTTTAAAAGTTAAAGTAATATATGCTTGTGGTAGAAAATCGACAGATTCGTGAAAATAAAATTCCTTGATAATTCCATCAAGTAGACAACCATGGCTATTATTTTACTGTATTTATTCTTTCTGTATACAAATGCATAAATGCATGACTTTTCACTTATAAAAGTGAGATAATACTGTTTTATAAGTTGCTTTCTGCAATTAGTAGTATATCATAAATATCCTCAAGTCTTGTTTGCAACATCACACTTTATTGAATACAAGAGAGTCCACTTCTTAATACACCATTTAATAAATCCCCTTGACACTAGAAACTTTGGTTGAAGTATCTGTGATAAATGTGATGTACATCCTTCGAGTAAATCTTTACACATCACATATGTAGCCACATCAGCTCCAGAAATATTCTTAAACCAGTTCTCATTCCCACCACCAATGCAGGGCGCCTGGGTGGCTCAGTTGGTTGAGTGTCCAACTTTGGCTCAGGTCATGATCTCACTGTTGTGAGTTCGAGTCCCCGTTGGGCTCTGTGTTGACAGCTCAGAGCCTGGAGCCTGCATGGGATTCTGTGTCCCCCTCTTTCTCTGTTCCTTCCCTGCTCACAGTCTATCTCTCAAAAATAAATAAACATGAAAAGTTATTTTTAAAAAAGTATATATTGCAACTATATTTCTTTGATTACTAGTGGAATAAAACTTTTCCATTCTTTGTCTACCTGCATTTCTTCTTTTTCTTAAACTTTGCTTTAAATGTGAAATATTAAAATAAACGAAAAAAAGACCACCTTTGTGATATTGTGCTATTATTGTATCTCCTCAAAGGAAAAAGAAAAACATGATCTTCTCCAATAACAAATTACTTCTGGAATGAAAAACAAATTAACTGAATGAGACACGTGGGCTCATCAGACATATTTCCATGACGCTTGTCACCATAGTACACATGGGGTCATGCATTACTGGAGTTCCTAACACAGGAGTTCCTAATAGGTTTTAGACCATTGAATTATGGGCAAGGGATATGAAGAACAAGAGATATAATACATCTTAATTAATCTGACTTGAGTTCTATAAAGCAGACCCCTCTCCTCGTTTTTGGATGATTGTATACACCTGCCTGCTGGAGATCTCCACTTGGGATTGCCTACAGTATTTCAAATCCAGCATGTCCCAAACTGAATGTACCCCCTGCCTCCCTAAAGCTTCTCACTGTTCTTTTCCTTAGTTAGTAGCATATCCATCTACCCAGAGATTATCAATCTACAAGACTTACTTTTCCTTCAAATACCTCTATTTTCTCTAATATTTCTGTAATTTAGGCCTTTATCTTAATCATTCAATAAATATTTTTGAGTACCTACTATGTGCCAGATCTTTTCCTAAGCTCGGTGGTGGTGGAGGAGAGCAAGGATGAGAGGGAGAAAAAGACAACGCCTTGCCTTTTAGGGGAAGCATGGAGGAGGTAGGCAGGTGAAACAGACAATAAAAAAGTAAATAAGAAATCTAAGATGGAGGTGATTGTTTTGGGTACTATTTCAGGTTGCCTATGGAGGTAACGTTTAACCTGTGATTTAAGACAAGAGCCTGATAGGATTCTGGGAGTAACAATCTAGAGAGGAGATACAGCCAGGTTAGAAGGCAGAAGACTCAAGGAAACGAAAGGGGGCCATGTGGGCTGGCATCAGGCAGAGTAACTGGCAGAGTGAAATCATGTTTGTAGGTCATATAGATACCTGAATGTTACAATGTTGAACATAATGGGAAACCTTTGAAAGTTTTTAAGTGATTTATGTTTCTCAAAAAGAAAACCATGGCTGCCTTGGGAGACTGGATTGTAGGGGTGAAGGTGGAAGCGGGGAGATCCTTGTGATCTGGACCAGGGTGACTGGCAGTGAAGATAAAGAGAATTGGATAGATTCAAAGTATAGGGTAACTCATCCCCTTGCCCTCCACCCCAACTCTAGAATTCATAATCGATCTGCCAAAGTTCTGCATCTTCTGTATAAAATGCGCTCACTGACATCCAGGACACCCTGAATGCTTGTGGCTAGTTGGTTCCTTCTTAGAACATCTGCACACTACTGTTTCCTCCCAAGAGAATTGTGTGATTACCAAGCATCAGTTTGCTTCCAAATTTGTATATAACAGCTGTATTTAAAATTAAATGTAAATAAAGTTATTAATATTATATGAAACAATGAAATATGACAATTAATGATCATTTCTAGGGAAAACTAGGTGAGATGATTTGGAAAGACTTTGTAACAGTATAGGCAAGATAGCAATACAGGACTGCAAACAAAATGGTAAAAATGTGCTTTCTGTCATAGATTCCTTCATACACATCTCATGCCTTCACTCCACAGAAACTAAAGCTAGGTATCAGAAAATGCATCAGGGGTATGGCTTAGCTAGAGGGAAAACCAGAGTGCTCATTAGTAAAAGCATACCAAAGAAAGGCTTTGCACCTCTATTTAAACATTGGCAATGAATATACGTGCATCAAGTTAAAATAAAATGTTTAAGGTATGTAGTGTGGTTTGTGTGTCCCTTTTCGACCTATCACATCAGGTAAGTAAGTGGCTTCGACTTTGGAGGTAGAATTAACGTGCTGGATGGAAAAAGGAATTATGGATAATAATGATCCTTGCCACTTGCACAGCCTGAAGTGGACTCCCTCTTCTGCCTGGCATGCCCTTCTATTCTACTTTTAAGAAGCAGCTAAAGCTATATACTTCTACACTGGCCAATACTTGTCCTCCTTTCCAGCCCTCTCGTCCCTGTAATTCATCACAACTGCTATGTTTATCAGCACACTCACCACAATGCCGTACAGCATACAGATCAGCCTGTATAAAAAACTGTATCAGTGAACTACTCGAAGGGATCATGTGCTTCTCAACAATTTTTATAACCCAGAGCTAACACACAGTAGGTGCTCAATGTTTGTCCAATGGACAAATGAAGGAATACACTATGTACTTTAACCTTTTGAACCGCAAAGTATCTTTGTAACCACAGAATGATGTTACATCTGTCCTATACTGTTATGGACTGAATGTCTGTGTCCCCCTCAAATTCCTATGTTGAAGCTCTAACCCCCGAGTGTGGCTGTATTTGGAAATGGGGTCTCCAAGGAAGTGATGAAGGTTAAATGAGACAGGGGTAGTGTCCTGATCCAACAGGACTGATGTCCTAATGAGACACCAGAAAGCGTCCTCAGCAGACACCACCCACTCCGCTGGCACCTTGAGAACACAAATTTCTGTTTCAGCCATCCAGTCTGCAGTTATTTTGTTCTAGCAGTCTGAGAAGACTATTCCACATGTGTAGAACAACAGGCTGCCTTCTCTTTCGTATTTGGTTTGCCTAAAGGAGCCTCAGAAGTAAGCGATCTTTGGTATGTCTAATAGATGGTTCTCTCCCTTTCGGGTTTCAAGAAAAAAAAATTTCTCCTTTAATCTTTTTTCTTTACTAACAAAATATACAATATCTTCACAGGAAGAAAAGCCTTTTTGTTTGATAAGCTTTTTATCCTCTGTGGTTAAACCTACAGCTCAAATTAAAAAAATAGGTTTTATCATGGTACAACTAACAAAAAACAATTTTTAGTGGTTTAACAAGTGGCTAGACTCTCTGTGATTCCCTTACCCTTCACTCACACTTGCTACACTGTATTTGCAAGATGGTTTTCATAGCACCTCCAGACATTCCTTGAGATCAAAACAAGGGGGGGGGGGGGAAGTGGGGGAGGAGAGGCTGTATCAGCAGCATGCTTACCTTCTTACAGGAAAAGCAAGTGATTTCCAGAAGTGGATTGCCAGCATACTTCTATCCATCTCACTGCCCATAATTGGGTCAGAAGTTCAAACCTAGTTGCAAGGGGAGCTGAGAAAATAAGTATTCAGTTTATCTCATTCCTACTTTCGAGGGGGCAAAGAATCTTTCGGGTTAGTCAATGAATGGTATTTGCTATACAGGGAACTGGAAGACAGGACTGGCATATGACCTAATTCTTTTTTTTTTTAATTAAAAAAAATTTTTTTTTTTAGAATTTATTTTTGACACAGAGAAAGAGAGAGAGAGAGAGAGAGCGAGCGAGCATGAGTGGGGGAGGGGCAGAGAGAGGGGGAGATACAGAATCCCAAGCAGGCTCCAGGCTCTGAGCTGTCAGCACAGAGCCCGATGCGGGGCTTGAACTCACAGACCATGAGATCGTGACCTGAACCGAAGTCGGAGGCTCAACCGACTGAGCCACCCAGGCGCCCCTGCATATGACCTAATTCTAAGAAATCTTCCAGATATAAGCTTAATCACTCCAAGGTGTGCTTTTCATTTCACACCTTAGCAAAGCACTTTAGCCGGCATCTAATACTTCTTTGATTACAATTAGCTAGGTTGCAAACATTCCATTAGACGTATACCAGGTCTTACCCTGTATCTATTACAGTAAAACACTACCTTTGGCTATTGAGTATATATTACCTGTATTGATTTTTATTATTGTTTTGTGTGAAGCTAATGACACTATTCTAACTTTTCTGTCAATGATAAATAAGAAAGTGGCAAGTGGGTCTTCTAATTTAAGGTTATGGTTAAAACCATAATCTGAGTGAATTAATATTGTGCTTTAGCCACGAACATACCCATAGATTGCCCTTGGCTAGCTTGTCTAAGTTTACATTCCATATTCACATGTTCTACTTCAAGACATCTTTTAAAGGGAAGAATAATTTAGCTTTGTGTAATTACTGCCATCCTTTAAAAAAAATGTTTATTTCAAGAGAGAGTGCATGTGTGTAAGTGGGGGAGGGACAGAGAGAGAAAGAGAGAGAGAGAGAATCCCAAGCAGGCTCTGCACTGTGAGCACAGAGTCTAATGCTCAACGGAGCCACCAGGCACCCTAAGAACTGCCATCCATACTGGTGCAGTAATTTTGTTAGCACAGACTATGACAAGTTCTTATCTAATGTAGCCTAAAATATCATTCAAATCTGAGACTTTATCAGAACAGAAATGTATACATCTGTCCTAACTGAAGACCTTAAACAGGGAGGAAAACTGGAGTTGAGAAAGAAAAAAAAATAAAATCATGTTTACTACACAAAAGCACAACTCCTAAGGTTCTATACGGTAGTTACAGGTGACCTACAATTTGGCTTAAGGCTGCTCCAAAAACAAATCAAAAAAGAGAAACACAGTAACAGAGTCTTTAGGATAAAAACAAACCAATTCTTTAAGAACAGGCTTTACTGCTACTGAGACCTAAGAGAATTTTCTCCCATGAGTCCTTATAAAGGGTACACTGTGTAGTATAGCAGACATCAGCCTTAAAAACACTTGTGTTGTACAAGTTCTAATGATTATTTTGCTAGTAGAAGCCAACAGCACAGAAGCAAAGTGCAATATAGTAAAGATAATTCTATTATCTTTAGGAAGAAGTAAAATGTGGATAATCTATGTGGCTCTTTGAACATCTTCCAGAGGATAAAATTTAGATTCTTCTCCTTACTAGTTAGGAATACAGACTTGTTTTTAACATAATCCCCAAACTCCTCTATTCCTGTAAGTAACAAAACTCATTTCAAAACCAGACAAATTATTTGCAGACTGAAGGCCACTGTTCCCTTCTGATATCACAGATGGTTAGAGTAGACTACATACATAATTTATCTGAGGAACATGATTTTCTAAATAAATGTGCTTTAAATGTGTTATCTCAGGATAGTAGACAAATAAAATGCATTTTAAAATGCTAAGTTTTATGGTTTTACTACCTATACATGAACTTAATTTTTAGAAGCTTAAGTTAAAAGATTATCCACAAAAGTATTTTCTGCTTGAATTATGTTCAATTTTTTTATTAATATTGGTTACATATGAAGTGTACTGCACCTATTCACAAAGACTTAAAATTATCAGTAATATGAAGTATAAACTTAAAAAAATCATAAACCCATTCCATGTCTGTGAAATGCAGCAGTTAAGTATAATTAAATTTACAATAATTGTAAGGGATAGAGAGAACATTGAAATTGAAGGGGGAAAATGCTATTCAAGATCTAAACAACATAGCTACTGCTGTACTGAAAAAATAATTTATTAAATGAATATAATACTGGGAATAAAATGCATCACAAAAGTAAAAAAAAAAAAAAAAGTAAATTCTAAATATAAATAATAGTGGCTTATCAACAAGGGTTTTTCTTTACTCATCCAAAACTTTACATACAATGTTCTTAAAGGCTAGATTTTGAAAATGTATGGTTCACTTTAAAGCAGACTTGAATATAGCACTATAACATCTAAAATTCAGCAAAGATCATCTTGTTTTATTCGACTAAAAATGATATTAATTTAAATGATTGTTCTTTTTACGCCTTTTTAGGCCTAGAATATTTGAAATGAACAGATAGAATAGTTTATTACATTCTTTCTATCTCCCAAGATAGTAAACACATTTCTAGTATACTTTGTGGAATATATTTTGAGAGAAAACATACCTGCGCATTTGGAAAAAGGTTTTTTTTTTTTTTTTTTTTACAATTTTTGGTCCTTTGGTAAAAAGCAGTCCCTTTTTAGATCAAAATTTGACAATAGCCAATTGATCTTTTATCTACTTAAGTAGAATTTTAAACAACCACATTTTAATATGTACATCAAGATACCGATAAACTTTTAGATAGTGAAGAAAACAAAACTGGAGATCGTTATTCTATTTCCCTAGTAAGTTTCCCTCAGCTTTTAGAAAGCACATGCAGTTCAAAAAACCAAGTGGAATTTCAGAATGCTAGCATGATCACAGTACTTATTAACAGCAATATGCAAAGCAGTGGAAATAGAAAATAAATGAGTAACTACATATTATAAAAACGAAACAAGGCACTTTGAACAACTATAAGCAAATCTGAAATAAACACTTTTTCATAAAGCTGACTCACAGATTCTAGCAGACTGGTGTATAAAAGTGAAATAGTGAAGGCACTACATAAGTTTTTCCTAACTCCACTTACTAAAGAAATTCACCAATTAAACTTGGCACAAAAGAGTTTAATTATCATAAAGTGCATCACTTGGCTAAATATATTAAAAGGAAAATCAGCCTTAATACATTATAGCAACATATTCACATATGCAGAGATAAAAATGCAATCCCAGGAGTCAACATAGTTAGGAACTTTATAGTATATATGGCTTTTTATTTTGTGTTTTTTTTTTTTTATAACTCCCTATTTGCTTAGAATCAATATTTTCAAAAGAGTATATTTTGATTAGCAAGAAGAGGTAGTATTCTGAAAGAGGCAAACTCACTGATTCTACAGGTAGAGATTAAAGATTATGTGGAAAATCAGTACAACATATTATAATAAACTAGGACACTTATAATATTCTGATAATGAGTTAGCTTTTAAAATCAAGGCTATTTTATCACTTTAGCTATGTTATTATATGTTACTATAGCTCTTTCAAATAGTTTTCCTTTGGTATTAGAAAGTTTTCTTCTTTTTAAATAGCAATAACATTGCAACAGGCAATTTTTATTTACAGATGGCAAACATGTCAATATTTAAAACTTAATTCATCTTTACCACTGATTTAAACCACTAATGAAAATATATCATGTCAGAGATACAAAGAAGTATGTATCAACCAGATAGCAACATGCATTTAATGTCCACTTAACTGATATAATTGGCAATTTAAACACAAACACAGACACGCGCACACACACACACACACACACACACACACACACAAGCGCGCATACACACATTAGTTTGGAGCAATATATTGGCAAAAAGCCAAAATAATTTATGCACATTATTTAAGAATTTAGTTTTGATAACAGAATTCTAACTAGATTTTTTTTTGGTGTATTAAATACAAAGGTTGGATAAAAGATAGTTTAAAGCAGCAATGAATACATTTCCTATCCCAATAACTTAAAAAACTTTTCTTTATGTAAACTTTATACATGTGCAATCTTTTTGTTTTCTGTAAATGCTTCAGTCTGTCTTTTATTTTTAACTATTTCCCACTCTATTCTAAATTTGCCGAAACATAGAAATGGAAGGAACTGCTCGCAGTTAGTCGTCCTCAGCACTGTATGCCACTTCTGCTACTTCTATGTCTGATACAGAATTTTCAGGTTCACTCAAACTTAAGCATGGCTTATCATCAGCTCTGCAAAAAAGAGAAACATGTCAGTAAAGGGATTAGATACATGCTGTTTCCCTTCACTATCACCTTTCAAATTTTACCTAATGTAAAGAATATTTAAATACTAATGGGAAATATTTCATGGAAAAGAATATTTAAATATTTGATCAGAAATTTAATCATTTTTAAGTTGTTACAACACCTTTGGAGATATATTTTTAATTCTTTCAGCTCTTTCAACTATCATTTATCAATAAAATATAGTGACTTTCACCAACATAAAATTTGTTCTCATAATTACAGCTTACCTGCTACCACTAAAGTATTAATAATGACTTTGGATTTATAAGTAATAAATATTCTATGTGCTTTCAAATATACTATCTTTTTATCATTCCTGTAGGTAGGCAGGCTGGTTGCTATTACAGTATCCCACTTTTTGAATGGAAAAAGACTGAGAGAGATTAATTTGTCAAGCTTTACAAAATTAATAAATTAACTGAGTACTTAATTTAGATCTATCTTCAAAGTAAGTAATAACATTTACAGCCTGGATTCTAAACACTCATTTTTAGGCACAGCTTAGAATATCTGTAAGTCTTTCTCTGCTCAGATTTATGATACAATAACATTGGGTTCATAAAAAAATACTCTATAGAGTATTAGTGCCTAATTGCCTCTAGTTATTCAGATGATTGGGCTACAATAAACCAAATATTATTTACCTAGATTCTTCATGTAAATCATCTCTATCAACCTCAGGTGCAGAGGACTCCACCTTTGGGATATGTCCACCTTCCGTTCCACACATGAGCAGTGATTCTTCAGGTTCTAAAGACAATGTTCTAAAAGTAAATTATAGCAACAAGTTATTTTCTACAAATAAGTACTGGTTTGTTTTTGTAAATACATGTAGCTTTAGCAGTCTTCAGCTATTCTTTTTTTTTCTTTTTTCTTTTTAACATTTATTTTTGAGAGACAGAGAGAGCACGAGCGGGGGAGGGGTAGAGAGAGAAGGAGGCACCGAATCTGAAGCAGGCTTCAGGCTGTGAGCTATCAGCACAGAGCCTGATGGGAGGCTTGAACCCATGAATAGTGAGATCATGACCTGAGCCAAAGTTGGATGCTCAACTGACTGAGCCACCCAGGTGCCCCAGTTTCAGCTATTCTTAAAATGGCTAATAAAGTGCTGACTCTGGGAGTCAACAGAGAAATTAGTACTTATGATTAATGTAAAGTGATTTTAACATCAATTCAATATATGCTGACGGGAATGCAAACTACAACTTTCACATGTGAAAAATTAGTGTAAGTGCCTTGAAACAAAGATGCCACTTAAATAGGGTAAAGCGAATAATGTTTATCTTGTTGAACAACTAGAGGCTTATTTTTCTGATGTTTCCCATCCTTCAAATGTTCAGCCTCCTAAATAAATTATCAAAAGGCAACTTTTCCAACCTACAAGGAATTATACTAAGAGTCTAAGACTTTTTGAATCAGAAATTTCCTAAATCATATTAAAACACAAAGGGCATTTAGCCCAGAGTATTGAGTTGAATTAGTAAGGCCAAAAATGCAAGTATCACAATATACCTAATTCTGTTCTCTAGAGTATCTATATGAAGTTGCTTTTCATTGAGCAGTTTCTTCAATGATTCCACCTCTTTTTGTTTTTCAAGTAGTTCTTTTTGAAAACGGTAATTTGTCTCTTCTAAAGTTTCACAGAAAGCCTTGAAAACAAACAAAAAATGAAGAAAAAATTAATTACTTATGCAGTATCTCCCTCAAGAGCATTACTAAAGAGTCAAAGAACATAATCAAAATAATATGTATGCAGCCCAAACAATTTGTTCTCTTCCTGCATTTTTTTTTTTTTGGTCTTTGCTATCTTGACACTCAATCCTCACCTACCTTGTGGACTTATAATTACAAGTCCCTTTTCCTAAGAATTGTTAAGTAGTAGGCCATGGTGCTTGAAATGAGTATGTGATAACCCTCTAGTGTAGGACTGGGAAAAAATAACCAGTAACCACTGTTAAAGTTTCTACTCTCCTTCATCTATTTTTGCCTGGTCCTAGATGAATACGTTTTGAAAAATGTGGCTATTCATTTGTATTAGCTCAGCAGGTATATTATTATAACAACCTCCTCAATAGCACCTATTTATTTTTCCCCAACATTGCTTTCCTCTTGCTTCTCCTTTTACCATATTCATTCAAAACTGACATTCTACCCATCATACCCAGATGCTAAATCCTGCTGAAATAAAGATTAAAACAAATAAACAAAATCATACTACCATAAAAAATGTCATGAAAAAATGTGGGTCACTTATCTTGATGAGGCTTTCAGTGAAACTGATCAATGCTTCTAATTATTCCTAGTTGTCTATATCATTCCCTGTCTTCTCTGTGACTACTTTAAACCTTCACTCTTGGCAAGTCCACTTATGACATGTTACTATTGCTGATTCCAAACCCAGATGATCCTGATTCCTATACCAGGAAAAACCAAATCCCTGACTCCCCGATTCTCAACTACATTAGCATCCTGCGCTTGTCCTCAAGAATGTCCCTGAATGACTCAAGTCATCTTGTGTACCCTACCTCCTCTGGAAACATGCTCTATCCTATGTACCCCTACCTCCTCTGGAAGCATGCTCTATCACATACTTTCTCTTAAATTTTCAACTTTTCCCCTTCCTCTGGACCCTTCATTTACTTGATAAAGTTGACTCAAGTTGATGAAGCCTAAAAATTTCTCCATATTAAAAAAAAATTATCTCCACCGCCCACTTGATCAAGAGTCTCTCTAGCTACTAACGCAATCTCCTTCCTTTCAAAACAAAGAAGTTTTCCACAAAAAAAGTACTTCTCACTCAAATTGAGCCCCCAATTTACCTCTAAAATCACGAAATTAGAGAAGTTTTGCTCTCTTTTTCTCTACTAACCATGCCCAGGCAAAGGCTAACAATGACCTTCTAACTGGAAAATCCAAAGTACTGTTTTTATTAACTACACTGAATGTCACTCACCAGTGACTTAATTAAAAAAAAAATTAATGGAAACCTCTTTCACTGGCCTCCATAAAACTTCCTGGCTGGCCTCTTAACTTTGACAGTTACTTCTTAGTTTTCTATTTGCTCTTTACATGTGGGCATTCATTAAAGTTTTGCCCTTGGTTACATAATCTCTTGCTCTATATGCCATCCCTAGGCAATTGCACTTACTGTTAACATGTCAGCTCTCATGTTTATTCTATCTAACTTCCAATGTGGTTTGTTGTTGCTGTTGTTAATCTCCAGCCCACACCTTTCCTGAGTGCATGGACATCATTCATATACCTACTGGTCCTCTTCAGAAGAATTAGATGTACCAATGGCAAGTCAAATGGTGTTCACAAAGGAATATCTATTCTACCTCCTCATCTTCCAAGCCACCGGGCAGGCATCTTAGATCACTCCATTTCCCTACCTACTTTCTATGACCCAAGGATAACTCAGTTTTTCTACTCTCCCTTCCCCTCACCCCCCACTGCCTCATCAACACTGCTTGTATTTTTGTCATTTGTTCTCATTTCTACAGTCTTTAATTGTTAACCAAACTATACCACCAGTAAACTAATTGGTTTACCTATGTTCACTTAGGCACTCTGCTAATCTAAACTGGCTTTCTTTTTTTTCTGTTGTTTTTTAAATTTTTTTAAACGTTATTTATTTTTTGAGAGAGACACAGCGTGAGTGGGGGAAGGACAGAGAAAGAGGGAGACACAGAATCTGAAGGAGGCTCCAAGCTCCGAGGAGCCATGAGCACAGAGCCCAACGCGGGGCTCATACTCGGGAACGCAAGATCATGACCTGAGCCAAACAAAGTGAGACACTGAACCGACTGAGCCAGCCACGTGCCCCTAAGCTGGCTTTTTAAAAAACAGATCTGATAATGCTACCTCTGACTCACTACTGCCTAAATAATAAGGTCAAATATCTTACCTTGACAAATGAAGTATTATGTGACATATGCCTTTCACCCCAACTTCATAGCTTTTGCTCTATTTCCTTTTCCTGTCTTCTAGTCCTCCTCATACCCCATGTTCCACCTAACTGAATTACTTTCAGTTTCTCAAATATTTGTCTTTATATAAGTGGAAGTATATAATACCTAACATTCTGTGGCTTGCATTTTTACCTAGTGACATAAGATGAACCTTATAAACATTCCCAGATTTAAGACCTTGGGTATATTCACATTATGAAAAAACCGAATACTTTTCAACTATAATGGAAATAGAACCAGGAACACAGACAAGAAGAAAAAAAATGAACCACACATAACTTCCATTGATCACAGCACGGGGGGTGACTAAACAAAATAAGGCCTCTGGCTATAAAATACCTAGCTAAAAACCCAACTTTTAAAATAGCTATGTGGGCAAGAAACAGAGGTAAGTCTCAGGGAACAAAAATCAAGAGAAATGAAAACAAGTGCCACGAGCACCGACACTATGTCTTTGGATAGTGGGAGGAGGGTTGAAGAGAGGTTATTTTTTGGTCATTTTGAACCTTAAACACCAAGATGGGACAAGAGATGAGGAGTCAGGCACATTTTAAGGGCTAGTGACCAAAAAATGAGACACTCAGGAATAAAACAAGGACTTTAAAAATCTAAGTCATTAATAAAAATCACTCATCAAAATAGGAATGCATCAAGGAAGACTGTTTGTCTCATCTTGGCTTTTAGGTGGGAGAGCTAAAGTCTTCTGGAAGAATCTACAACCATGAGCTAATAATGCCTCATGTGGATTTTGCACTGAATTTATAACTATCACAATTAGCCAGAAACACCCAAGCTTAGAAATCAGCATAAAAAATGGTCCAGGATCAACAATACTCAAGGTATCTCAGCAGAAGCAAACAAATTTCCATGGAAGAATATACCCTCAACTTTGGCTGTTAAGGTTTCCTGTAGACAAACTTCTAATCAAAGTAAATTTATAATCCAAAATTACAAAACACACTAGGAAATCATCCAACATAAAAGAAAGTGAACAGACCCCAAAAACAGAAAAATTAGGATTCCATAAATTTCAGATAGCATATTACTAAAGACCATAAAATATGAACAAGTATAATGACTTGAAAATATTTTTTATTTTATTTTTTATTTTTTTTTAATGTTAATTATTGAAAGACAGAGAGAGTCAGAGTGTGAGCAGGGGAGGGGCAGAGGGAGAGGGAGACACAGAATCTGAAACAGGCTCCAGGCTCTGAGCTGTCAGCACTGAGCCCGACGCGGGGCTCGAACTCACAAACCGCGAGATCATGACCTGAGCCGAAGTTCGACGCTTAACCAACTGAGCCACCCAGGCACCCTGAAAATATTTTTTAAAAGCCACTATCAAAAAAACATCAGGTATAACTGAGACAAAACAAACAGAATGTCAAGACATGAGAAATATAGTCAATATTATTAAAATCTTAATGGAAGTATCAAACAGTAGTATAATCCTGTCTGAAGACAATACAATAAACTGGGAGGGAGAACAAAGAAAATTGCAGAATTTATAAATTGAAGAATAAAGACAGATGGAGATAGAGAACATGAAGGAAAGGTTAAGACAGATGGAAAAGGAAAAAAAAAAGAAACTGACACACACATTTATACATAGAGTTCCTAAAAAAGAGAACAGAGAGAATAAGAAGAAGCAACACTTCGTGGGAAAACAGCAGAAAATTTTCACAACTGATTAAATACTAGCACTTTCAGATTTGGGAAGAATAATGCATCCCAAGGAAGCCAAAAATAGAAACCACCCACACACAAGATAGTAAAATTGCAAATGCCAAAATCATTTAGATCATTTAGATCTTTAGAGAAGATCTCTAAAATACTAGGAAAGAAAAAGTTTACTCTAAAGGGACAACAATGAACTGAGAATAGATGGTTCACAGCAACGGTCTACAGCAGAGGCAGTGGAAAAGACCTCGAAGCACCAAGAAAAATGATATCAAGGTAGAATTCTAGGCCCAGTTATATCATACTTCAAGAATAAGAGCAAGATTTTAAAAATTTCAGACATTAAATACCTATCCATTACCAACACACATTCACTAAAAGAGAACTATTAAATGACGTATTTCAAGGAGCAGTTAACTGAGCCCCAGTGGAAAGAGTGAGGTGAAAGAACTTGGAATGGTGAGCAAAGAAAGTGGCAGGTAAATCAAAGGAAGCACTGGCTCACTTTGGGAAGGCTGGAAACAACCTGGTTCTAAATTATCTGATGAGAACAACATATGACCATTAAATAAAAGACAGTGAATACAGAGCTTAGAAGCCAAGAATAGAGGAAAAAAGGGAAGAAAGAAAACACATTACGTATATAAAGGGAAGGGAAGGAGAAGCAGGGTAAATAAAAAGCACAAAATAAAATGAGAGAAATAAATACAAGTATATTGGTAATTACTGGACATATTATAACATAAATTCACCAAATGACATATTTTTCTGTTTACATCAAAACCCAAAAATCTACCTCTATGATGCTGACAAGAAACACACTTTAAATACAAAGATAGAAAAATACTTATAAGGCAACAGGCAAATCTGCTCTTTCTTCCCCACAAAAGGTATAGTTCTATGAATATCAGAGCAATGCATTTCAAGTGGAAAACATCAGGCACAAAAACAGTCACTATCTAATAATAAAAGGAATGATTCACTAGGGATATTTCAACTACAGAATTCTAAAGAAAAAAATTAACAACAAATCATAATGAGGGAATTAAGTATACTACTTTTGGTAATTAAGATGTTAAGATATTTTTAAAAATCATGAGAAAACAGCCTTACATCAATGTAGTTTAAAATCTGTACAAATTGGCAATCTTCTAAAAAAATACATCAAACTTGATCCCTAAAGAAACAGTCAAATAAACTCTACTCATTAAAGAAACGTAATCAGTTGTTGAAAATCTATGCATAAAACTATTGAACAAACCAAAGAAAATATCAGACTCAGGTTGTTTAATAGGTGAGTTCTAATGAATACTCAGGGAACCAACAATACTAATCTTACTCAAATGATTCTGGAGAAAAGAAAAAGAGACTATTCCTCAACCTATGTAAGACCTGTATAATCCTGGTGCCAGATCCAACAACAATAACAGGGAAGAAAATTATACTGCAAAAACTCTAAATAAAATCATTACGATCCAAATCCAGCAATTAAAAAAAAATGCTGAATGAGTTAATTTCATAAATGAATAATGTTTTAGCATTTAAGAATCTGAGAATGTGATTTACCACACTAACAGATTAAAAAAAACCCCATATGATTATCTTGAAAGATGTAAGCAAAAGCATTAATAACATACACATACCACAACCTTTCAACAAACTAGGAATAGAACTTCCTTAGCCTAAAAACACAGACAAACAAACATAACCCACAATTACCAACAGCTTGTAGGACACACCATATGTAACTAATGGTGAAATACAAAATCATTTCCTTTAAAGTTAGGAAGAGAGGAAAAGGATGCTCACCATAAATGCTCCTATTTAACTCCAAAGTTTCTACTTAGCACACAAAAAATATGAAAATGAAATGAAAGGTATTAAGGATTAAAAAAGAAAAAACATAGCTGTTAATATTTCAGAGGATGTGATTACGTATATAGAAATCTAAAAGGATCTACAAACTAATGAGAGATTTCATCAAAGATGTAACATAAAATATATAGAAAATAATAACAGTAACAAATTAGAATATAAGAAAAATACCAATTATGATAAGAAAATCCATAAAGAATTCTATAGCTTTCCCTACAAGTTTAAGGAAAAAAAAAATCACCTTCATTAAAGACTTTTAAGCAAAGATCTATTGATAGAAAGATTCAATTCTGTAATGACTCTGATCTTCAAAATTTATCAGTAAATTTATTATAATTCAAAACAAAATACCACCAGGATCTTTCATAAAACTCACAAGTTGATTTTAAATTTCATATGGGAAAACAAATAGTCAATTTTGAAGAACAAGGAAGGGAAACCTTGCCTTGCCAGATACAAAGATTATAAAGCCATAATAATTAATTAACACAGTACAGACTTAATAAAGAGATAGAATAATAATAATAGTAATAAAAGAAAATAGAAACTCTGGAATTGGAAAAGCACAATACCCAAAGTGAAAAATTAACAAAAGGGGCTCAATAGCAGATTGGAAATGATACAAAAATGAGTCCGTGAGCTAGAAGATAGACCAATAGAAATTATTTAATCTCAAGAGCTGAGGGAAAATGATTGGGGAAAAAACCAAAAAACGAAAGACATAACAAAAAAAACCAAACCAGTATCCAGAAACATGTAGTACAATATGAAGTATACAAACGTGGGTAATGGTAATGCCAGAAGGAGAAGGGCAAAAGAACAAGACTGAAAAATTAGTTGAAGAAATAATGGCCAACAATTTCATAAATGTTACATAAAGCATTAATTTGCCAAATCCAAGAAGCTCAATGAAGCCAAATTAGGATAAACACCTTGACACATCATAATCAAACTGCTGAAAGTCAAGGGGCACTTGGGTGGCTCAGTCGGTTAAGCATCTGACTCTTGATTTTGGTTCAGGTCATGATCTCATGGTTCATGGGATCAAGCCCTACATCGGACACTGAGCTGACAGCGTGGAGCCTGCTTGAGATTCTCTCTCTCCCTCTCTCTCTCTCTCTCTTTGCCCCTCCGTCCCAGCTCACACGTGCACGGTCTCTCTCAAAATAAATAAATGTTAATAAAAAAAAGGAAAGTAAAAAAAAAAAAGTCTTGAAAATAGCAAGGGTGGAATAGCTCATCATGTTCACAGGAACAATGTAATTAAAGGTTGACTTTTCATCAGAAATGATGGAGGTCAGAAGACAGGAATGACACAAAGTACCGAAAGAAAAAAACCTGTCAATAAAACCATCCTTCAAAAATGAGCTTTCCCAGATAAACAGAGACTGAGAATTTGTTGCCCTCAGACCTGCCTTACAAAAAATATTAAAGGAAGATGTTGAAGCTGAAAGAATGTAATGCCCAATGATAACATCAATTCACAGGAAGGAATCAAGAGGGCTGTTAATAGTAAATAAATAGATAAATATAAGAGTTTATAACATATTTTTCCCATTTCCTAATTTCTTTATAAGAGAAAAGACTATACATAGAAGTAATTATTACACTGTATTATTGGGGTTATAACATAGATTTAAAATATGTAATAATAGGGGTGTCTGACTGGCTCAGGAACATGAGTTTGAGCCCCAAATTGGGCCTAGAGCTTACTTTAAAAAATATGTAATAACAGCAATACAAAGGAGGGGGGGGAAAGATATATGGACATCAAGTTTATAATTTACTGGAATTACGTATTACTCTGAAGTGGACTGTGTTAAGATGCATACTATAATGCATACTACAGAAACCACTGAAAAATAAAAAACATAAAAATTTCTACAGAGGAATCAAACTGGCATACTAAAAATACTTCTTTTGCACAAGAGTAAGCAGTAAAGGAGAAAGAGGACCAAAAGAGATGAGACAGATAGAAAATAAATTGCAAAATGGCAGATGTAAAGGGTAAAGATGTCAGACTAAAGAAAAGACCAAGACATAACTACATGCTATATACAAGAAATAGAACCTAAGGCTGAAAGACACAAACTGAAAGCAAAAAGATGGAAAGACATATACTAGGCAAACAGTAACCATAAGAGAGCTGTAATAAATAAGACTGTGTGGTACTAGCACAAGGATAGGTACCTAGACCAATGGAAGAGTATGAAGATCCCAGAAACAAACCCATTCTTTTATGTTTACTTGACTTTTGATAAAGGTGCCAACTCAATAAAGGTACAGACACAATTAGATATCGGTAGGAACTTAAGACCTTTACCTCAGACCTTGTTAAAAAAATATCAGGTCAGGATGGATTACAGGCCTACGTGTAAGAACTAAAACTATAAAACTCCTAGAAAAAAAGGGAGAAAACTTTTGTGACCCTGTATAAGGTAAAGAATTTTTTATTTTTTTTTGTTTTTTAAGTAGGTCCATACCCAACGTGAGGCTTGAACCACAACCCTGACATCAAGAGTCAGATGCTCTACTGACTGAGCCAGCCAGATGCTACTGGGGAAAGAGTTCTAAATGACACAACACTAAAAGCATGAGCCATTTAAAAAAAGTGATAAAATGGGGGCACCTGGGAGGCTCAGTAGGTTAAGCATCTGACTTCAGCTCAGGTCATGGTCTCACGGTTTGGAGTTTGAGCCCCATGTCAGACTCTGTGCTGACAGCTCAGAGCCTGGAGCTTGCTTCAGATTCTGTGTCTCCCTCTCTCTCTGCCCCTCCCTCGTTTGCGCTCTGCCTCTCTCTCTTTCAAAAATAAACATTAAAAAAATTAAAAAAATAAAAATAAAAGTGATAAAATGAACTTCATTAAAATGAAAAACATTAGTACTTTAAAAGGCACCATTAAGAAGATGAATACAGATCAGGAGAAAATATAGGAAAATCAGATATCTGATAAAGGACTTATATCCAAAATAAAGAACACTTATAACTCAATAAGACAAACAACCAAACTTGGAAAAAAATGGGCAAAAGACGTAAATAGACAATTCATCAAAGAAAACATAGGAATGGCTAAAAAACACATGAAGAAGTGATCAATATATTAAAAAAGTGACCAACATGTCATTATGGAAATGTGAATTAAAACTATAGTGAAATACCACACTACACACTCACAAGAATGGAGACACTCCAAAAGACAGATAAATCAAATATTTATAAGGACATGGATAAACTGGAGTTCTCATATACTAGTGGTGGGAATGTCAAATGGTATAGCTACTTTAGAAAACCGTGAGTTTCTTTAAAAAGTTAAACTTTATTTGCCATATAAGCAAACCTTCCACCTCTAGGGATCAATCCAAGAGAAATGGAAACAAATGTGCACACAAAGCCTCTATGAGATTGTTCACAGCACCATTATTCAAAATAGCACAAAACTGGGGGCGCCTGGGTGGCTCAGTCGGTTGAGCGACCGACTTCAGCTCAGGTCATGATCTCACAGTCCATGAGTTCGAGCCCCGCGTCGGGCTCTGTGCTGATAGCTCAGAGCCTGGAGCCTGCTTCAGATTCTGTGTCTCCTTCTCTCTCTGACCCTCCCTCGTTCATGCTCTCTCTCTGTCTCAAAAATAAATAAACATTAAAAAAAAAATTAAAAAAAAAAAAATAGCACAAAACTGGAAACTACTTAAATGTCCCAAAACTGGTCACTGGATAAACAAATGTGGTATGTGCATACAATGGAAAATCATTCAGCAATAACAAGTAATGAAATATTCACAGAGGCTATATCATAGTTGACCCTCAAAAACACGACACTAGTGAAAGAAAGTAGATGTAAAGATTATACTATATGTTATGCATACTGTATTTGTAAAAGATTATGTACATTGAATACTGATCTCACACACACACACACACACACACACACACACACACACACACACACACTATGACTCTATTCACATAAAAAATATCCAGAACAGGTAAAGTTGTAGAAACTGAAATCAGATCACTAGTTGTCTGGAGCTGGGAGTATGGACTGATTGCAAAATGGCTTGTAGGGAATTTTTGTCAAAAAGATGGGAATTTCTGAAATTGGATATGGAGATGGTGGCATACTTCTATAAATGTACTAAAAATTATTAAATTGTACATTTACAATGGAATAGCAAATAGTTAATTTTATGGGTGAAACTTTTACCTCAATAAAGCTGTTTCCAAAAAGCTATGGCATTCACTCTAATATAAAGAACAGACTCAGTTTAACCAAAAAACATTACAAATCTACCAATTAAATCTGTTCCATTTAAGTGCCATTGAACAGTTGGGGAAAAAAACTTGCATAATATCCTTCCTAATCTATTATTACCAAATCTGTTTTGTGTATCTGGCCAATTGCTTCAAGAAATAGGCCGCTAACACATGAATTAAAGTAATTTGAGTAGCATCAAGTTTGAGTTGAATTGACAACAGAGAATAACTTCTACTTCTGAAGGTAAGTTTTAATTGATTTTAGTTGTAGGTTCTTTATTTTTGATATTTAGAAGCTTGGCATACAAATAGTACTTTTAAATGTAGTAAAATAAATTTCTGGATGATTTTCTTTTCTTTTGAAATAGTAAAAATAAGGAGAAAAATGCAACGTTTAATTTTAGAGCTTCATTGATGGCATGGCATGTATGAATTTTTATTTTTTCACTGAACTAGTTCATGTATTTCAATGAAAGAAACCTTTGACTCAAACATTAAAAGCTTTCTGTGTTAAAACTACAAAGGTCTGAAATTATAATATTTTGCTATTTGCTATTCCATTCAAGAAACAATGTGGTTATTGTACTGTATTATTTGTTCCTCTTTCCATGTGATATGTAATACACCACTTACCCTGCTTTCTTCTAGGCTATCAAATGGACCTGGTGGATCATCCAGACAAAGAAATTCTCTCACTGCGAGGCTTTTCAAAGGGGAAAAAAAAATAAGCTGGGGTACAAATAAGTTTACAAAAGAGAGCAAAAAGCAAGTGTTACTTTGAAGCCATTACAGTGTTTTAAACAAATCGGTTTTGCGTATATACTAAAAGCAGCAAGTTGGTTTATGTGTTTTTACATAAACAACCAAATACAAATATAAAATCTATAAAAGATACAAAGACTTTAAGTCATTTTCTAAGATCTTATGAAGATAGAGATTATGAATTCATGCTATATAAAAACTGCAAGACATAAAATATAAGTCAAAATAATGGTATAAGAGACCAACCTAAATGATGAATAGAAACAGTATTACTTCCAAAACAATATCAATTTAAAGTAGTCTAAAAATGTCATGATCTTGTTATGAAGCAATACCATTTCTAATTTATACTTTGTTTCTTCCTCAGGAGATGCTTCTAAAGCAACTAAAAAGTATTTACTCTAAAACAAGTTAAAGATTTTTGTTGCAATCATGTTTACTACACTAATTTAGTTAAATATTTTCCCTAAAGAGTTTAAGAGAAAAAAATTCTGAACTCATTTTTGAATTACCATAAATTTCAAAATAATGAAATACAGTTGACCCTTCAATCATACAGGGGTTAAGGGTGCTGACTCCCTGTGCAGATGAAAATCTGCATGTATCTTTTGACTCTCCAAAAACTTAACTACTAATAGCCTACTGTTGACTGGAAGCTTTACCAATAACATAAATGGTCAATTGACACATACATTGTATATTATATACTATATTTTTACAATAAAGCTAGAGAAAGGAAAATATTAAGAAAATCATAAGGAAAATACATTTATAGTACTATGCTGTAAAGAATCTGCATATAAGAGGATCTATGTAGTTCAAACCCGTGTTGCTCAAGAGGCAACTGTAATATGGAAAATATGATTTTTTGATGTGCTGCATAAAGGAGATGTCAGGAGATGTCACCCATATACTGAGAAGGGAATGGAATGCTGGGGTTCATGCAGGTGAGACAGGTTGATGACAGGGGATGGTCATGAAGAGCTAAATGGAACAGTGAAAGCTTTCCAAAAGAAAAAGCAATATGAATTAATATAAAGAAGTGGCGTTAAGAAAATGATCCAGAAGACTCCAAAGAGGAGTAAATTTGTGGAGTATAAAATCTTGACAATATAGGTAGTAAAGGACACACATTCAGGGAAACTGAGAAAAAAAGCTGAGTACTCATAATCATGAAATCATACAGATGGAAAGGATCTTAAATGTGATCTAGTTGCTTTCTAAAAGATGTGATCCATAGTATGCTTTCTATCCTTTACATGTGTTCAGCCAGGAGTATACCTAAACACCTCCAGGTTTAGAGACCATTCCACCTCTTAGAATAAACCATCTTATTCTTGAAAAATACTGAAAATTAGAGAATTATTTTTTTTCCCCTGAGCTGGGGTTTTACTCCCTGCAGCTTCTATTCAATGAATCTCAGTTGTGCTTTTGAGCCATTCGGGGTAAATCTAAGTCCTCTTTCACATGATAACCCTAAAAGAATGTAAAAAATGTTATCTTTCCTCTAACCTTGTATTTTTCCAAAATAATACTAATACACTAATATCTTCTTTTCTTTTAACCTGTACACAATTTATTGAGTACTTAAAGCCTATATGGTCTCTGCATTCATGGAGGCAACATTTTTTTCTCCATTTTACTGAGGTATAACTGACAACTAACTGTATATATTTAAGGTGGACAACTCGATTTAAGTACACATTGTGAATTGCGAACTACAATCAAGCTAATTAACATACCCATCATGCCACATGGTTATCATTCCTAATACTTTCAAAGTACATTGCACACACAGGGCTCTCTCATACTCTGTTTTGTTTAATTTTCACAATAATCATTTGAGGTGAGGACAGGCATTGCATTTCCATTTTATAAATGATACCAAAGTTCAAAGAGTTAAAATGACTCATACAAGGTCACAAGACCTTAAATCTGTCTTCTGAGTGAATATATGTGCTTTTTTCTACACTTAAATTCTTTCCTATTATGTTTTGGTTCATTTGGATTCTTTCCCCTTGCTGGTCACTTCTCTCAGACCGCATTCAATTTGTCTGTCATCCTTTAACCAAGGCCTCTAGAATATTGCAGTTGGTCTAACAGAAAAGAGAATAGGACCACTATAGATTCTTTTGGTTTAGATATTATACTTCTATCCACCTATTATTTATATTAGAGAACCAACTATTAGGCAAAAATGAGCCACAGGAAATAAGTTGATCTTGGGACTGAGAGGTCAAAAGTCTGGATGAAACCCTGAGAATAGCCTTTAAGACTGATAAGGAAAGTGCACATAAGTTTATAGAAGGGTCTTTTTTCTTTTTAATGCTTTAAGTATATGATAACCCAATGTGAGACATTGTTTTCTTATAGGCTTATAGCCAGATTTTCTCATTCTTTAGTAACATTACAAATTAATTACTGAAATGCTGCTGCTAGGAAAGAAAAAGTAGGTAAGGGAATATATGTATCTCTTTTTATACCTTTGGTTTATAGTAGAAATTTAGCCCAAGATCAACAGTGATGTTGACAATGTACCCAGCTGTAGAAATCTTTTTTGGAGTGGCTATTCTATTTCATTCTCCTTCCCTAAACATCTTTATGATCTATAGTACATCCCCATGACTTATTTTATAACTGAAAATTTGTACCTCTTAATCCCCTTCACCTAATGTACAGCATAGGGAATATGGTCAGTAACAATGCAGTAACTTTGTAGCGACAGATGGTAGCTAGACTTATTGTGGGAATCATTTAACAATGTATAAAAATACTGAATCACAATGATATACACCTGAAACTAATGGGATATTGTATGTCCATTCATACAGTTCAGTAAAAAGAGAAAAATCTTTATGATCTCTAGCTCTCTAGAGTTCTACTCAAACGAAATCCAATGGATCCCCTAAGTTATTTCTCAGTGTAGTTCAAGGTTATAGTCTATGCCCTACTTTCTTTAATCTGTAGCAGAAAAATGAAATTTAAAACTGGCTTTACGACTCTGATTTATAAAATACTTTTTCAGTTGTTCACTACAATTCTTCTGTTTCAATGGGACTCAGGTGTTGGAGAAGGAGTCAATATGCTCAAACACTATTGCATGGACGAGGGACACACAAGAATCTCTGGGAGATGGTAGTATTTGGGAAAACAATTCTTCTCAGGCATTCAGATACCTTTTTCTTTTCCCTCTGGAAAAGGAAACCCTTACCCCTGCTTGAGAATCACTGACTAGAGAACTTTATTTAGATTTGATAAATAGTTGACTGCCTATGTGTGTCATGGTTCTGCTCAGCGATTTCCTACATGTTATAAACCAAGATTTGTTTTTTGTATAATTTTTATTTTATTACTTTGTTTTTTTAGAAAGAGAGACAGAGAACGTATTCAAGCTGGGGAGAGGGGCAGACAGAAAGACAGAAAGAGAAAAAGAGAGCAAGAGAGCGAATCACATGAGGCTTGATTCCATGACCCTGGGATCACGACCTAATCCGAAATCAAGAGTTGGGATGCTCAACCGAAATAAGTTGATCTTGGGACTGAGAGGTCAAAAGTCTCAGTGAGCCACCCAGAGTGGCTCTAAGCCACCTGAGCCACCCACTGAGCCACCCAGGCACCCCATCAATGTATGATTTGTGAATGAATCAAATGAATTCAAATAAAACATAAATATCCAAGAGTCTATATTATTACATGCTTATAAATAAAATAGAAGTCAGTTTTCAAGGAAAAAATTTTACTTTTTCCCCCCCTTGTTCACTGACTGATAGGTTCAATACAGCTCCCAATCTGTATTCAATCTTTACTACTTTTGCTTCCATTTGGCCATGATAATAAAGGTAGGTCAAACATTAGGATAAAAGAGAAACCTATTTGGGGGTGCCTGGGTGGCTCAGCCAGTTAACTGTCTGATCTCAGATCAGGTCATGATCTCACAGTTAGTGAGTTTGAGCCCCGCACTGGCGCAGTGCAGAGCCTGCTTGCGTTTCTCTTTCTCTCCCTCTCTCTCTGCTCCTCTCCCACTTGTGCTCTCTCTCTCTCTCAAATAAATAAAAGAGAGAGATAAATCTATTTGACTAAGAAAAATGCAACAATCTGGAATTAAAAGCTAAAGAAAGACTCTGTACAGGAGCGCCTGGGTGGCTCAGTGGGTTAAGCGTCCAACTTCAGCTCAGGTCATAATCTCACAGTTTGTGAGTTTGAGCCCTGTGTCGGGCTCTGTGAGGACAGCTCAGAGCCTGGAGCCTGCTTCAGATTCTGTCTCCCTCTTTCTCTGCCCCTCCCCTGCTCACTCTCTGTCTCCCAATAATCAATAAACGTTAAAAAAATAAAAATTAAAAAAAAAAGACTCTGTACCTTTCTATTCCCTTTATTATCTAGAATAGCTTTCAGGTATGTTTGGGAAAACTCTATTTTATTTTTTTAAAATATCCATTTATATATTTTGAGAGAGAGAGCACTCGAGTGGGGGAGAGGCAGAGAAAGAGGAAGAAAGAGAATCCCAAGCAGGTTCCGTGCTGTCAGTGCAGAACTCAATCTCCTTTGTGAGATCATGACCTGAGCTGAAATCAAGAGTTGGATGCTTGTGAATGAGCCAACCATGCACCTGGGGAAACCCTATTTTAAAATTGAGATCAGATGTTGACTTAACATGAAGATACAGAGACCACAGACAGTATCCCTCAGCATTTTTTATTAGAGCAAATTTGCCCTATAACTTGATCTCTTCCTCCGATACTCTAAAAAAAGCTTTAAGAGTTTTACTGAATTTTCAAACTTATAAAAAAATTATTTCATTGGCTGACCTTTCATCTTCTATTTACTATTATATTTTACGTTCTTTCATAGTTATGTATCTGTTTACACTTCACAATTTTTTAAAAAAACTAGTAATTTAATAGCTAAATGTGCCATTTATCTCAAGATGTATATTTTATTTAAAATTTTTTTCAATGTTTATTTTTAAGAGACAGAGACAGAGCGCAAGTGGGGGGAGGGGCAGAGAGAGAGGGAGACACAGAATCCGAAGCAGGCTCCAGGCTCTGAACTGTCAGCACAGAGCCCGACACGGGGCTGGAACTCCTGAACCATGAGATCATGACCTGAGCTGAAATTGGATGCTTAACTGACTGAGCCACCAGGCCCCCCTCAAAATGTGTATTTTAAAAGGAAAAAAAACCCTTAAAACTAATGCCTACAATTCACTAAAAGGTCAATCGAGAACCAAGTGAAAAATGTACTAAAAATACTAAATACCAATTCTGCCAAAATCAAATTAAGCACATAAAGTCATTGAATGAAAACATTACTGAGGGATTTGGGATAGAAATGTTCAATCAGTTAGTATTTCTCTTCAGTGTTCTCTACCGGCTAAAAGACAGTAACAGAAACTAGATGTTAAATACAACCTGAAGGATAAGGACTCAGGAATCAAGGCTGGTGATAGTGAGGGTCATACTGGAGGAGATGGGCTGACTTGGTGTGAGGTTGAAGGGTTCACGTTTACATCCCTATGATAGATGTGAAGGCCCGGCAGCGGAGGTCTAGTTTAGACCTTGCTGCTCTCTTGCCTAGTTACTAGCCCAGGTGTGTTCCTATGTTCAGTTTTATACCCTCTAATCTAGAGTACTTAAGTGTTTTAGGTAAAACCCAGCTGAAAACCCATCTATGCTTCCTCTGGCAAGATGGAACAAAGCCAAGATCTTAGTGTTGGCATGAAACATCTGCCTGCATTCCAATTCTGTCTTTCCTGACACTTCAAAGATGGTACACCTCATGTCTATTTCATGCCTCCATGCCTTTAGTCATGTTTGCTGCTATTAGCCTGGCCCATCCTTCCCACCTTTCCCTGGCTAACTCATATTTATTCTTCATGACTCGGCTCATCTGTTATCTCCTCATGGAGTCTTTTCTGACTAGACCCTCTTCCCCTACCCTATGTTAGGTTCAGTATTACCACAGCACCTTGAAGAGATCCTTTCATAGGACTTACTATACTGTATTACTAGTATTGTGTTTACCAAGCAGACTGTTTCACCAAAAGGTAGATGACAAATTTCTGGACTATATAGACCATATCCAAACCAATTAGCACAGCACAGAATAAGCGTCCCACATATAATGACTTTATTTGTAAGAGTTATGCAATTAGAAAAAAAAGTTAATGACTTTTATAAGGATCAGAACAAATTTCTATCCACCATTGTAGGTAAACACTATACTACAATTCTCTAATTTGAGAAGGATTTTAGGTTTTAACAGACGTCTTAACAGAGAGAGAGGAAGAAAGAGAATCCCAAGCAGGTTCGTGCTGTCAGTGCAGAACATGTGAGATCACGACCTGAGCTGAAACCAAGAGTTGGACGCTTAACAGAATGAGCCAGCCATGCACCTGGGAAAACTCTACTTTAAAATTGAGATCAGTTGTTGACTTAACATGCAGATAAGGAGACCTCAGACAGTATCCCTCAGCATTTTTTGTTATCAGAGCAAATTTGCCCTGTAAGTTGATCTTACTTTCATAAGAAGGTAGACTTTGGACAGCAACAAGACCAAAAGTCTTAGTTAAAAGGTCAGAATCTGGTTGTTTCTGATGGTTTGACTTCAAGATGCATGAAGAAGCACAATAAAAAGAATAGGATATAAGAAATTTAGAGTTGAAAGAGAACTTTTAGAGGCCTCTTAGCTCAAATACCTCATTTTCCAAATGAAGATACTGATTAAAATCACATAACTAAAATTACTTCACTATTAAGCCCAGAAAACTGAATTTTACAGAAGACCTCTGAGACCCAATTTAGTTAGGTAAGAGTTTACATAGATCTGGATACAAAATACTTGGCTTTATTGCATTTTAAAAAAGTGTCCTTAATTGAATGTCTACCAAACCAACATTAGTGATGAAAACCACTTGACCAAACTTAGCAATAATGTGTTGGTTTTCACAAGCTGGCATTATATGAGCTATTGAATATGTAACTGAATTCTTTCATTTTATAAAAATACTAAGACTAATCTAGCTTCTCTTGATGATATCTTAATATATAAAAACAACTTAGATACATTAAAGATAAAATTTACTGTGAGAAGATAGTTCAGGCTGAAATGTGTAAAAAATAGTTTTAAGTATCTTGTTCAAGAATTATGGAATTACTGAATTTTACAATTAAAAGAAACCTAAGGAGCTACCTAATCCAATATATTCCACTTAATAATTCCCCTTTCAATACCACTAATGGTTATCTAGCCTTTTCAAATATTTATGTAAAGAGAAACTCACTTTCTCAAAAGGCAGAATATTTTTTGTATTATATATATTTTTAATGTTTATTTTTCAGAGAGAGAGAGAGAAAGAGAGAGACTGAGAGCAGAGGAGGGGCAGAAAGAGAGGGAGACACAGAATCCGAAGCAGGCTCCAGGCTCTGAGCTGTCAGCACAGAGCCTGACGCAGGGCTCGAACTCACGAACTGTGAGACTGTGACCTGAGCCTAAGTCAGACACTTAACAGACTGAGCCACCCAGGCACCCCAGAATATTTTTACAGTAGATAGCCTGAAATGATATGTAACTCTTTCTTATATCAGCTGATAGGGTCTTCCTCTAACTTTTCACTACTATTCCTAGTTTTACATGTTAGTCTTGCTATTAAAAATGAGGTCTTTAGATCAGCAGTATCAGCATCACCTAAAAACTTGTTAGAAATGAAGAATCTTCACTCCAGACCTGCTGATTCAGGATATGCACTTTAATAAGATACACTACAGTTGAAGAAGCACTGCTTTAAAGTTAAGTATTATTTGATTAATCTTTCTCCCCCTTATAATCTTTCTTTTCTTTTTTTTTTTTTAACGTTTATTCATTTTTGAGACAGAGAGAGACAGAGCATGAATAGGGGAGGAGCAGAGAGAGAGGGAGACACAGAATCTGAAACAGGCTCCAGGCTCTGAGCCGTCAGCACAGAGCCCGACGTGGGGCTCGAACTCACGGACCATGAGATCATGACCTGAGCCGAAGTCGGACACTTAACCGACCAAGCCACCCAGGCGCCCCACTCCCCCTCATAATCTTTCAAATATGTGAAGATGGCTCTGTTATCCCCCAAGTACTTTTGTGTTTTTCTAAATTAAAAAAAATTTTTTGTGTATGTATTTTTATTTTTGAAAGAGAGACAGAAGGGTGGGAGAGGGAGGGGGAGAGAGAATCTCAAGCAGGCTCTATGCCCAGCACAGAGCCCGATGTGGGGCTGGATCTCATGACTATGAGATCATGACCTGAGCTGAAATCAAGGGTTAGATGCTCAACCTACTGAGCCAGCCAGGTGTCACCCCCTCCTCCCCACCAAGGACTTTTGTCTTTTAAAGGGTAAATATTATCATTTTGTTCAGTTCCTCCTTTATGTAAATACTTCTATATTTTGTTTACTATTAACTGCTGTTAATGCAAATCCATCCTGAATTTTTTTTTTTTTTTTTTTAACACATATAGAATTTAAAACATGATGGGGCACCTGGGTGGCTCAGTCAGTTAAGCATCCGACCTCAACTCAGGTCATGATCTCATGGTTCGTGGGTTCGAGCCTCGTATTGGGCTCTATGCTAACAGCTCAGAGCCTGGAGCCTGCTTTGAATTCTGGGTCTCCCTCTCTCTTGCCCCTCCCCTGCTCATGCTCTGTCTCTCTCTGTCTCTCAAAAATAAATAAATATTTTTTAAAAATGAAAAGAAAAAGAATTTAAAACATGAACTTTGGTATTGAAGTCCTTACAGATGGATGGTAATATGAAAAAAAACCCTATATAATTTAACCCCTCTATTTTAAAGAATTAAAAAAGAGAAAAAATTTGGTAACTTATGATATATGTGTAAATGCTTATGAAAAAAGAGAACAGTAAAAAAATTGCTGTGCTGATTAAATGATGCAACAATTTCAAAGTAGCATAAGATAGTATAAAATATATTTATAATTTATATATAATTTATAACATACAATTTATAAATACATTGAATCATTTATAGAAATAATTTATAAATAATATAACTATGTAGTAAATAACTATAACAAATTGTGCAATGTAAGACTTTCCCTCCCCATCCATCTTTCGGTGGCCTTCACCTTGACAGTCACATGCTGCTGGTGCAGGATCTGCGTCTTGCTTCTGCATTTTGATAGAATACTCCCTCTCATTTGTAAGGTCCTTCTTTACCTTCTCTTGTTGGTCTGAATATCACCAATTCTTTAAAATCCAGCTCAAATGTCACCCTCTAGGAAGCTTCCTGCAATTCTCCTAGTCAAAAGTTCCCTCTCTCTTTCTCCTCTGAAAGAGATCTAGCTCTACTCATCATAGTTGTTTTTGGCGAATCTTCCTCCTATTCAGTTTTCTTAAATAAAGGATCAGTATCTAAAGCACCTTTGTGTACTACAATACCTTATATGCAGTAAGACCTACATAAATATTTATGGAACACAGAAAATCAATAACAAATCCTTTGATTTTTTGAAATCATGAAAATATTAACTTTTTTTCATCTGTTTCCTTTGTATTTTCTAAATGCATCTGAAAATATTATCTTAAAGCTTTCAGATCAACCGTCCTTAGTGTCCTTTCAGTTCTTACTTTCTTCTACTTCTGCTTTGTTACAGTTACAGAGGTAATAATATTAAAAGCCTCCACCAGCCTGTTGTATAATGAAAAGCTCTTAGCCAACATGAAGGTTAAGAAGTAACTGTGTTGTGAAGTGCTAAGGATATAAAAAAGGAAAGCAAAAAAAGTGTAATTATAAATTTATAAAGAATTAATATCAAATAATTATCTGGCCATATAAAGACAGCAATTTTTCTATGCTCCCATTACAACTATAAAAGGAGGCTAACAAGTATATCAACAGGTAACATGTATCATACCAAGAAGCATTTCATAAACTCCCTTATTTTGTTCATCCTGAAGCCTCATTTCTTCAAATGAATTTTAAGACCAGTGACTACAACCTTAGCTTCCTTCATAACCTTCCTAGCATGACACAGAGCAAATGCTCAAGATAATACAGATAAATAATGAATGTCTTTCCTTCCCTTCACTCATGCTTTAAACAAAAACTTATTAAGAAACTTGTTAAATTGTGAAATAAAGAATGCTACCCATAACCCACAAAAAAGACAGAGTGTACTCTAGAATAAATAAGGCATAAATACTTCATTCTGAGTTCAATTTATCTAACAGTAGTCCCTAAATGTTTGATGATTTACATGACACAATCAAGTAGACAACACCTGATACACTACATTTTTTAATGCAAGACTTCTTAGAACTTCTAATATTCTAGGAATGTCACGTAAAACCTTTCCCAAATTATTTGGCAAAGAAATCTTTGTTTTCCTGAAATAACTACTTATGAATTGAGCAAGACTACTACCACTGTACTAAAGTACACAGTTTAGAAACAAAAGGATCGCAAACGTCCCATGTATGCATACCTCAGAGACAAAAATCTATCATCAATCAGTTTTTTAAAGTACAGATTTTTAAAAAATATTTTTTAGTGTTTATTTTTGAGAGAGAGAAAGCAAGAGCAGTGGAGGGGCAGAAAGGTGGGGGGGGGGGGACAGAATTCCAAGCAGGCTCCCTGCCATCAGCACAGAGCCTGATGCATAGCTTGAACTCACCAGCTGTGAGATCATGACTTGAACCCAAACCAAGAGTTGATGCTGAACCAACTGAGCCACCCAAGTGCCCCTAACCTCCTACTTCTTTTAAGAGGAAGGTTATGAGACAATAATCTTGGCCATGGATAACTTCAGGAAGTATGTCTTTTCTCTTTCTATGGTAGAATTATAAATCCTACTGTGAATTTTTCTTTGGTCCAAAGTTAAGCATTCCCCTATGTTGTTCTTAGGAATTTTTTTTTTTTTTTAGTTTATTTTTTTTTTGAGAGAGAGAGTGCACACAAGCAGGGGAGGGGCAGAGACAGAGGGCAAGAGAGAGAATCCCAAGCAGGCTCTGCACCATCGGCACGGAGCCCAATGCAGGGCTTAAACTTACAAACTGTGGGACTGTGACCTGAGCTGAAACCAAGAGTAGGATGCTTAACTGACTTGAGCCACCCAGGTGCCCCAATTTTTTTTTTTTTTTTTTTTTGAGAGAGAGAGAGACAGAGACAGAGAGAGCATGCACACAAGCAGGGGATAGGCCGAGAGAGAGGGTGACAGAGAATCCGAAGCAGGCTTCATGCTGTCAGCACAAAGCCTGACGCGGGGCTTGAACCCCTGAGCCATAAGATCATGACCTGAGCCAAAATAGGACACTGAAACAACTGAGCCAACCCAGTGCCCCATTATTACCAATAATTTTTAAAAAATGCAATAAAACTAAGATACACTTTCACTAAAAAATCAAGATACCACAAAATCAGCTTATTAATATGATTTATTTAATATTTCATTATATAAAGTATAGTTATTTATAGAATAAATGTGACTTTAAGTCACCATGATATTTTTAATACTAAGACATAAAGGTTTACTGACTAAAAGAAAAAGGGGATAAGATATGTTGACTTATTTTCTTTTATGGTATCATATAAAATATATTTTCTTCAAAAGATTTCTTCAAAATCTTTATGATTTGAGAGTTTTTTGGTTTTTATTCTTTCTCTGTGTGTCTGAATTAACACTAACTTCCTTTTTGCTTTTGAGATGTACAAATTTTGAGAAGTAGGGACCTCCGTGTTCCTACTAGAGTGCACACTGAGTTATATTTACTTCAAACTTTTTCTTTTTTTTCCTTCCTTTTTTTTTTTTGAGAGAGAACACAAGTGGTAGAGAGGGGCAAAAGGAGAAAGAGGGAAGGAGGGAAGGAGGGACGGAGAGAGAGAGAGAGAGAGAGGAGAGAGTGAGCATGAGCAGGGGAGGGGCAGAGAAGACAGGGAGAGACTCCAAAGCAGGCTCTGCACTGTCAGCACAGAGCCCGATGTGGGACTTGAACTCACGAATTGTGAGATTATGACCTGAGCTGAAATCAAGAGTCAGCTACTTAACAGAGTGAGCCACCCAGATTGCCCTGAGAGAGAGAATCTCAAGCAGGCTCCAAGCTCAGCATGGAGCCTGATGTGGGGCTCAAGGCCACAACCCTGGGATCATAACCTGAGTCGAAATCAAGAATTGGACACCTAACCAACTGAGGCACCCAGGCACCCCCAAAATATTTTTCTTGTAATAATAATACAGTAGCAATTATCAACATTTCAGCCATTTGTTTAACAAGTACTTATTGAGCACAGACTTTGTGTTAGCACTGTGTTAAGCACTGCACACTGAATGGTGAGTAAAACAGCCACGTAACCTACTATTACATATTTACCTTACAACCAGGTGGGTGAAAATCAAATAATCAGATAAATAGTCACAAACTGAAATGCTATGAAATTCAAGTACCAACCAGCCTTTCTTAGCTGGGATTTCAGGAGAGACTTAGATGCTAAAGGCAATGATTTGACTATTTTCTCAGTTCCCTTAAGACTGGCACATAACTAGTACCAGCCTAGAGAAGTTAATTCATAGATACAATGTGTGTCTTACTTAAGGCATTAGGTTTTGACTTTCAGAACCAGTTGTGAGGGACTGGTACAGGTACTATGAAATAGAACTAAACTAGTCTTTGTTGGTGGTGGTGGTGGTGGTGCATGAGGAATTGGGTCAGGAAAACCAGTTATGTGAGGAAGTGAAGTTTTTAACTGAAATGTGAAGGACATATAGGTGTTATCTAGGCCATGGCTGGGTGGGATAGTAGTGTGAAACATTGTCTTTCCAGGGAACACGATATTTGAAGGCCCTAAGGGACCAAGGAGCAATGTGACTTTGGAAAATTAAAAGACCAATATAGCTGAAGAGCACTGTGGCTCCAATGGGCTACAGAAATATGAGTGGATCAAGCAAACCAGAGGGAAAGCTTTTGCAGTAATTCAGGTGAGAGATAACTGCTTAGATCAGGGTGGTGATGGTAGAAATGGAGAAAAGTAGACAGATTTGAGTGGAATTTAAAACATAAAGGAAGGGATAAGGGTAGGAGGATTGTATCAACGATAAGTACCAGGTGCTGGATAAATGATGTTGCTGAACATTGGGAAAAAAGTCTAAAGAGTAAGCTTTTACCCAGTTTGAGATCACTTTGAGATATCTGAAAGATATCCTTGTCAAGAGGGAATTGCATATATGATTGCATATATATAACTTATAAATTAACCCAACTTCCCAATCTTCATATTTTTGCACTACTTTGGAGAAATATAATTATATAGTGTCATATTAACCAAAATTCTAATATGTGGGCCACTTTGTTTAAATGATTGCTAAAATACTAAATACTAAAATCAAGTTTACAGTTGGGCTGAGTATATGGTACACTGAATTTTTAACTTAGAAAATTTTTTTACATTGAAAAATTTTTAACTTTGCTGACTTTTTACAAGTGTTAATACAAATCAAATGCCAAATAAAATTCTTTTTTTAATTTAATGTTTATTTATTTATTTTGAGAGAGAGAGAGAGTGTGTGCGAGTGGGGAAGGGACACAGAAAGAGAGAGAGAATCCCAAGCAGGCTCTGTACTGTCAGCACAGAGCCCAATGCAGAGCTTGATCTCCCGAACAATCAGATCATGACCTGAGCCAAAATCAAGAGTTGGATGCTTGCACTGTTGGTGGGAATGCAAATTGGTGCAGCCACTCTGGAAAGCAGTGTGGAGGTTCCTCAGAAAATTAAAAATAGACCTACTCTATGACCCAGCAATAACACTGCTAGGAATTTACCCAAGGGATACAGGAGTACTGATGCATAGGGGCACTTGTACCCCAATGTTTATAGCAGCACTCTCAACAATAGCCAAATTATGGAAAGAGCCTAAATGTCCATCAACTGATGAATGGATAAAGAAATTGTGGTTTATATACACAATGGAATACTACGTGGCAATGAGAAAGAATGAAATATGGCCTTTTGTAGCAACGTGGATGGAACTGGAGAGTGTGATGCTAAGTGAAATAAGCCATACAGAGAAAGACAGATACCATATGGTTTCACTCTTATGTGGATCCTGAGAAACTTAACAGAAACCCATGGGGGAGGGGAAGGAAAAAAAAAAAAAAAAGAGGTTAGAGTGGGAGAGAGCCAAAGCATAAGAGACTGTTAAAAACTGAGAACAAACTGAGGGTTGATGGGGGGTGGGAGGGAGGGGAGGGTGGGGGATGGGTATTGAGGAGGGCACCTTTTGGGATGGGCACTGGGTGTTGTATGGAAACCAATTTGACAATAAATTTCATATATTGGGGAAAAAAAAAAAAAAAAGAGTTGGATGCTTAACCAACTGAGTCCGTCCCACCAGGTAAAATTCTTACCAATAAAAAGCAAGAAAATTCCAAATAGTGCTGTATTGGAGAGGCCAAGTAATTATATTCCTACCCTATTTTTTTGTGCTTCAATTAACTATGGTCTGTGTTTGTTCTTCAGTTTAAACAAGTTGTTGGAATGCAACTATAACCTCTTATTTAAGTTTGTCACATACCAGTTAGCAATGTCCTTGTGAGCCACTAAATTTTGAAGAAACGCTTGCAATCCTAATTGTCTATCTTCTAAAAAGTCGGCATTGTAATTATCTTTGAACCAGCGTTTTGGTGGAAGTGCTAATCGAAAGCCTGGAAACATCTCTTTTAACTGAAAAAGAAGAAAAAAAGAAAACACAGTGTTCAACTCAATCATAGCAATTCTACAAAATCTATCCTGTTAACTACATGAAATAAACTTAAATAAAGAATAAAATCCAGCTAAGTTTTTCTTACTTCAAGTGTTTTACTTATTAATTTCTACCAGTTGTGGGTACATAGGCATTACAACTGCTCCACATCCTTGCTAATACTAGGCCTTGTCCATCCTTTTAATGTTAGCCATTCTGGTGAGTACATAGTAGTACTTTACTGTGGCTTTAATATGCATTCCTCTGTTGACAAATCGTGTTAACTATCTTCTCTGTGCTTATTTGGATCTGCATATCTTTGGTGAATTATCTAGTTAAATCTTTTAACCCCTCCACTTAAAAAAATTGGATTATTTATCTTTTATTATTAAGTTACAAGAGTTCTTTATATATTCCTGATACAAGTCCTTTGTCAGATACAGGTATGACAAATATTTTCTCCCAGGCTGTGGCTTGACTTTTACACACATTTTTTGATTCTTGCAAGTAAAAGCAGGTGATGGGTAGAGCTATTTCTGATACCTAGGAACACTGACATAGATACTTATTAATTTTAGGTGCCCACGTTGGAATATCAAGGAGATATTTACTAATTTAAATTCTTACTAATCTTTCTTTAAAAACTTAAGAGTTATCTAAATCTCAACTTGCCTAACAAATAACACAGCAATATAAAGATGCACCTAGAGAGATGAAGAGAAATAAACACTAAATAATAGTTGAACCCTGAAAAGAAAAATAGCAAGTCGTAAAGGATTATATAGCTCTAAAGAGAAACTGTTAGAAATTAGTCTTCATGAACAAAAATTATAACAATTTCATAAGAAAGCTAAGAATTCCATTTTGGTATCTGGTAACTTCACGAATTACTTTGATCTTCTTGTTTGCTTAATTATTTAAAAAAATCAACAGAGGTAGAAAATTATAGGTTTTATAATTCTGGGTTTATAATTATAGGTTTTATAATTATAAATTACAATATTATAAGTTATAAATTTATATTATATATTATATATTATGTATAATATAACAATATATATAATATACATATAATATATATAATAATATATAATATGTTATATATTGTGTATTATATTATAAATTTAAATTATTTTAAATTATAAAATTATAATTATAGGTTTTATAATTCTTATATTACAGTAATATAAGAACTCAGGAACAATACATAAAATTCATATATAATGGCAGAACTACATTACAAATAATACTTTAAATACCACTACCCTCATCTACCTCCTCTAATTTCCCTCTAGCCCTGTGGACACAGCTCAGCTTTTCTTCCTCTATTACATTCTTACTGCCATTTGCTCAATCAATTCCGTACTAGAAATCTAGGTTGGTTCTAATTTTTAAGTATTAAAAACAAATTAAAACATGAAGAAAATAACAATGAACAAAACATGGTGAAAAGTATCCTTTGAACTAAATATTGCCTGCCCATATCCATGATTTCTCCTATCCCAGACATGTGATTAAGCACAACTTTAGGAAGCCATGTACCCTAGGAAGATTCGTATTTCCAACAACGGATAACGCCACTTAAATGTCTGTCAACCTGATGGGTACAAAAGAGTTCCTTAATTTTCTTTGGAGTACTTTGTGATATTAAATGTTTTCTAACTTTATTGGTCCTTTATATTTCTTCTGTGGCTTGCCTTGTTCACACCATTTACAGTATTTTCTACTTTTTGGTTTACTTTATTTTTAAGAGTTTTTTTTAATTAAAAAAAATTTTTTTAATGTTTATTTATTTTTGACAGAGAGACACAGCATGAGCGGGGGAGGGGTAGAGAGAGAGACACAGAATCCGAAGCAGGCTCCAGGCTCCCGAGCTGTCAGCACAGAGCCCGATATGGGGCTGGATCACAGAGTGAGTGATCATGACCTGAGCCGAAGTCGGACGCTTAACCGACTGAGCCACCCAGGGCGCCCCTTAATTTTTTATTTTTAATATTTATTCGTTTTTTGAGAGACAGAGTGTGAGTGGGGAAGGGGCAGAGAGAGAGAGGGAGACCCAGAATTTGAAGCAGGCTCCAGGCTCTGAGCGCAAGATCTTGACCTGAGCCGAAGTCAGACGCTTAACCGACCGGAGCCATCCAGGTGTCCCAAGAGTTTTTAATATATTGAGGGTTTTTATTATTATTCTGTTTCATAAATGCAGTAGGCAGAATTCTAGATGGCCTCATGACCTTTGCTCCTGGTGTTGTGATTTTGTTATGTTACACAAAAGAGATTTGTATGCAGATGTAATTAGGGTTACTCTTTAATTGGTCTTAAAATGGGATTATCTGGGTAAACCTAATCTTATCATACGAGTCCTCTAAAAGTACAGCTTTATTCCTTGTTGACTGCAGAAGAGAAAGTCAGAGATTCAAAGCGCAAAAAGGACCTGACCTGGCTATTGCTGACTTTAAAGGTGGAGAGGCCAGGTACAAGGGCTGGACAGCACTCTTTATGAGCTCAGAACACCTCTGCTTGACAACCGCAAGGAAATAGGGAGCTTGGTCTTACAAGTGTAAGAAACTGAACTCGGCTAACAACCTGAATGAGGCTGGAAGCTGATACTTTCTTAGAGCCTCCATATAAGAGCCCAGTCTAGGCAACAGCTTGATTTTGACCTTGTCTGACCCCAAGTGGCAAACCCAGCTGAGCCCACCTAAATCACTACACTTGATCTTAGCCAAAAGGCTGAGAAGCGATCCTACATCACTAGATAATAAAAAGGTATGTTTTAGGTCATAAAGTTTGTGCTATTGGTAAACAGCAATAGAAAACTAATACAACATGGTAGAAATACTTTTTTTGTTCATTCTCTTATTGTCACATGGTTTAGGAGATCTTATATACACATACCTTTTTCAAATTCACAAGGTTATATAATCGTTTATATTTCTGTTAGCAATTTTAAGGTTTTCACATTTTTATACTAAAAATAATTTTTTTTTCCAAAATAAAGAAATTGTGTGTAGAGATGGGTCTTTAGGCTATTAAAATTAAGTGAAATAGTTAATTTTCTTAGGAACTAGCAAAGATTTGACTTCACTCAAGTAGCTCATGAGGAGGAAAAACCACAAATTTAACTGTAACAGTTAATAATGCAAAACTGAAAAGTCCATTTTAGATTTATCTAAGGACTTACTTTATCATTAAGCCTAGAGAAGTCAGTGTATCTTCTGAAAACCACCCAGCTTTCTTCTGGGGTTTTCTTTACTAGTATTTTATATACCTGTGCAGAGAAAGAGAGAGAGAGACTGAAAAAAAAATGTATATAAGATATTTAAAACTCCAAATCAAATATTTTTAAAACTTTTATTTGAAAACCTGGATAACAATTAGTATGTAAAAAATATCGGAAGTCACTTGGACCATCAAATATACAAATTATTACAATGCAGGCATCAAAAGCAAGATTCAGGTCTTAAGAAACATGAGTGTGACAAATTTGAGACAAATGCTTTTCTGGCACACGCTAAATAAACTCCTCAGTTCCAAAATATGTTTTATGATAAAATATTCTAAAATTGATGAAAGACTTAATCATGCTTGAAAAATAGCCACTCTTGCCCTATACAATCAATTTAACTTCTAAATTCAATAACTATTAAGCAAAGTTTTCAAATACATTTGATGTTGTTTCAATCTTCAAGGCTGAAATGCAGGTAAAAAAATATCCATATTATATAAAAGTTTACATTTCTATAATTATGCACAATTATCTAGGCTTCAAAAAAAACTTGGTTGAGGCAAGTCAATAATTTAAAAAAGCATATTATAAGCAAACTCAATTCTATTTTTTGTAAGTATAATTTTAGAACTTATGAGGAAGTACTATGTATAAGAGAATCTCAGAGAACGTCTCCTGATAGTTTTGGTACAGTATTTTGGGCTAAACTAAATACATGACACATGTGAAATACTAAATACCCATCTGCTGAACCAGTGAAACCCTCTTAATAATGAGTAACTTTTTTTCCTGAAGTCAGCTGTGGAATAACGTTCAGCTGGAGCTCTAGAAGTGCACTTTAGCCACAGGTGGCTACTGAACACGTGAAATGTTGACAAGTCCCAAATGACAGGTGATATGAGTGTAAAATAAACACCAAATTTCAAAGACTTAGAATGAAAAAAAAAGGTTCATAAATGGTTTTAGGTTAAATAAACTATATTATTAAATATAATTTCATCTGCTTTTTACTTCTGTGGCTCACAGAGTCCTACTGGTTGCTGTAGAGAAGACTTGTTATTTAGGGGCTAGATCATCCTTATCATTTGAATTTTCTCCCTTACCAGACTTCTCTTTGAACTTTTAAGGGGGGAATGAGGAATCAGCAAGGATTAGGGTTGAACTGTCCCACATCTCAAGGTAACATATAAGGATGACGAAGATTATTCAGATACCCTTTAAGGTCTGCAGAAAGTCCTGATCTAAGATAGTTGCAAAGGAGATACTAAAGAAACATTTTTTAGGAGTTACTAATCAAAACAAAAGGGATAACTTAGCTTCCAAACTTGTGAGTATGAATAACTGATGCATAATAAAAGTCAACGTCATATGGTAATAAGTGTTATCTACACATAATCCATATTGTCTTTATTTTCCTGTTTTAAAAAATGAACACTCCTAAGTTGCTCTCCACAGTGGCCCCTGAGCACTTCTGCTTCTCTAAGAAAGACAAAGTACAGATTTTTGTGCTTTGTCTTCTCTAGAAAGCTCTCCCATGTTTCTATTTGTTTAAGTAGTGCTTTCAATAAAAACAATATGGACACTACTGATCATTCCCTCCTCTATGTTTTAATAGCATTTATGGTTTCTACTCTTTACTGGAAATTTAGTATATACAACTTTGTACATATTTACTTTGTAAGTAAACTATGCAGAAGCATATACTTAATTACAAAATACACATAGAAAAGCACAGAAATTATAAGTATACAACTTGATGAATTTTCACAAAACAAACACACTCAGGTAACTAGTACCAAGTGCAGGAAAGAAAACATTACCAACTGAAGAAGCCCAATCCTTCCCAATCTGACTCATCACTCCTCCTAGTCACTTTTGTTCTTTGTATTTTTAAAATTAAAAAAAAAAAAAAATTCCTATTTATTCTGAGAGAGAGAGAGAGAGAGAGAGAGAGAGAGAGAGCAAGCACACACATGAATCGCGTAGGGTCAGAGAGAGGGGGAGAGAGAATTCTAAGCAGGCTCCGCATTGTCAGTGCACAGCCCAATGCAGGGCTCTAACTCAAGAACTGGGAAATCATGACCTGAGCCTAGATCAGAGTTGGACGCTTAGCTGACTGAGCCACCCAGGCACACCCACTTTTCCTCTTAAACAATTTTCAAAGACTTGATGCTCTCTATTTTACCAGATCTTACCAGTCATTCTTAATACTTGTTTAGTTAAGAGATCAATTCAAAGAAATATATCTAGGAAACATTATCTTACAAACCTAAGATTCCTCCCAAGCTTGTATTTCCAGCTCAGACCTCTCCCCTAAATTCAACTTATATTAATATACATATACATAATACATGCTTGCGTTACACACTACGTGTACATACACAGACAGGTACATGACATCTCCATTTTGATGTCTACTAGGTATCCCAAACCTAGCATGTCCAAAACCAAATCCTGATCTTGCCCTCATAATCTGATATCTAATTAAATGGCAATCCTATTCTTCTCATTTTTTACCCAAAAACTTTGGGATCATCTTTGATTTCTTTTTCTCCCACATCTCAAGGTTCTATCTTCAAAATGTGTCAGAATCTGATCACTTGTTAGAAATTCTCCCACCACCCTGTCCATGCCACCATCATGTCATCTACCGTGGATTACTGCAAGAACCTAATACCTTCCGTTTCCATTATTCCCCCACAAAATCTAGTTTCAACTCAGCAGCCAGATCAATCTTTTTTAAAAATTAAGTCAGATCATGTGACTTTAAAACTTTTTAAATTTAAACATTTAAATCCTTTAAAACATTTTCAAAGATTTTCATCTTGTGCAGAGTAAAATCTAATGGCCTTACAATGGCTACATGCTCTATTTGATCTGTGTGTCACACTCCCTTGTCTTTACTTGTTATTTCAGTTCCTACATCTCTCCCCATGGCTTCTTTGCTATCAGCCACCAGGGTCTCTGTAGTTGTCTCACCTGTCAGGAAAGTTCTTTCCCCACATACTCTCATGGTTCGCTGTCTCTTAGTGCTAATATCTTTTCTATGAGGCCATGATTGACAATGTTATTTAAATTGCAACTCCAGTTGTGGGGGAACTTCCTTCACTCTTTTATTTTCCTCTATAGCACTTATCACCATATGACATACGAGCATTTAAAAAAGTTTACTTTATCTATCATTCACTCATTTGGGTTGCTGTACCCCCAAAATGTTGAATTAATGAATTAATGAATAAAAATGACTTTACAACTGTTACTTACTTCTTTCCCTCTAGAAAATGAGTTACCACTTTACTTTAATTTCCAAAAAAACTCAGGTCCATGCAGATTTCCCAACACATCACCAGTCTCATGAAAATTTAACTCCAAAGATTGTCTCTCTTCATAGATTATCTCAACACTCTGGTGAACATAGATGCAAAAATCCTCAATAAAATATTAACGAACTGCATTCAACAATACATTACAAGGATCATTCACCACAATCAAGTGGAACTTATTCTGGGAATGCAAGAATGGCTCAACATCTACAAAGCAATCAACATGATACACCACATCAACAATACAAAGGATAAAAATCATATGATCACTTCAATAGATGCAGAAAAAGCATCTGACAAAATCCAACATCTGTTCATGAAAAAATTCTCAAGAAAATACATTTAGAAAAAAGATATCTCAACATAATAAAGGCCATATATGAAAAGCCCACAGTTAACATCATACTTAGTGGGGAAAAACTGAGAGCTTTTCCTCTAAGATCAGGAACAAGACAAGGATGCCCACTCTTGCCACTTTAATTCAACATGGTACTGAAAGTCCTAGCCACAGCAATCAGATAAGAAAAAGAAATAAGAGGTATCCATTTTTGTAAGGAAGAGTTAAACCATCACTATTTGCAGATGATATGATACTGTACACAAAAAATCTTAGACTCCACCAAAAAACTACCAGAATTAATGAGTTATGTAAAGTTGCAGAATATAAAATATATACACAGAAATTGGTTGCATTTCTACATACTAGTAACAAAGTAGCAGAAAGAGAAATTAAGAACACAATTCCATTTACATTTGTGTCAAAAAGAATAAAATACCTAAGAATAAACTTAACCATAGAGGTGAAAGACCTGTACTCTGAAAACTACAAAACAAGGATAAAAGAAATTGAAGACAACACAAACAATTGGAAAGACATTCCATTCTCATGGACTGGAAGAATGGTGTTAAAATGTCCATCCTACCCAAAGCAATCTACAGATTCAATGCAATCCTTATTGAAATACCAATAGCCATTTTCCATAGAAATAGAATAATCCTAAAATTGGAACCACAAAAAACCCTGCATAGCCAAAGCACTCTTGAGAAACAAGAACAAATCTGTAGGTATCAATATTCGCAGATTTCAAGATATACTACAAAGCTATACTAATCAAAACAGTAAGGTAATGGCACTAAAATAGATACACAGATCAATGGAATAGAATAGACAGCCCAGAAATAAACCCATGCTTACTTATACAGTCAATTAATCTATGACAAAGGAGGCAAGAACATACAATAGGAAAAAGACAGTCTCTTTAATAAATGGTGCTGGGAAAACTGGAAAGTGAACCTGGATCACTTTTTAACACCTTACACAAAAATAGACTCAAAATGGATTGAAGACCTAAATGTGAGACCTGAAACAATAAAAAAAGAGAATACAAGCAACAAATTTTTTGACATCAGCCTTAGCAACATTTTTCTAGATATGTCTCCCAAGGCAAGGGAAACAAAAGAAAAAATAAACTATTGGGACTACATAAAAATAAAAAGCTTTTGCAAAATGAAGGAAACCATCAAAAAAACTAAAAGACAACCTACTGAACGGTAGAAATTATTTGCAAACAATGTATCTGATAAGGGGCTAATATCCAAAATATATAAAGAACTTATACAACTCCACATCAAGAATACCCACAAGTAATCCAATTAAAAATGGGTATTATGGGGCACCTGGATGGCTTAGTCAGTTAAGCGTCTGACTCTGGCTCAGGTCATGATCTCACTGTTTATGGGTTCAAGCCCCGCATCGGGCTCTGTGCTGACACCTCAGAGCCTGGAGCCTGCTTTGGATTCTGTGTCTCCCTCTCTCTTTGTACCTCCCCCACTTGTAATCTGTCTCTCAAAAATAAATAATAAACATTAAAAAGAAATGGGCAGAAGACCTGAATAGATATTTTTTCAAAGAAGACATACAGCTGACAAATAGACACATGAATAGAAGATGTTCAACTTCATTAACTATAAGGGACATGCAAATCAAAACCAGAACGAGATATCACCTTATATCTATCAGAGTGGCTAAAATAAAAATGGTAAGAAATAATAAGTGTTGCCAAAGATGTGGAGAAAAAGGAACCTTTGTACATTTGTTGGTGGGTATGTAAATTTGTACAGTCATTGTGGAAAACAGTATGGAGGTTCTTCAAAAATTTAAAAATAGAATTACCATAAATACTGGGTATTTACCCAAAGAATATGAAAGCAATAATTCAAAAAGATATACCCCTTTGTTTACTGCAGCATTACTATTTATAGTAGCCAAGATATGGAAGCAACCTAAGTGTCCACTAATAGATGAATGGATAAAGAAGATGTGGTGTGTATATAAACACATACACACACATATATAGACATACAAATAGACACATATACAAAACTGAATATTACACAGCCATAAAAAAGGATGAGATCTTGCTGTATGTGACAACATGGATGAACCCTAGAGGGTATTATGCTAAGCAAAATAAGTCAGACTGAGAAAGACAAATAGCATATGATATCACTATGTGGAATTTTAAAAAAACAAAACAAATGAATAAACAAAAAGCAGAATCAGATCTATAAATATAGAGAATTGATGGTTGTTGAAGGAAAGAGGGGTAGGTGAAAGTGCAAAATGGGTAAAGGGAGATACAGGTCTCCGGTTACGGATGAATAAGTCATGGGAAAAAGGTACAGCATAAGGAAAATAGTCAATGACACTGCAACAGTGTTGTGTGGTGACAAAGGGTGGCTACACTTATGGTGAACATAGCATAATGTGTAGAAAAGTTGAATCACTATGTTGTACACCTGAAACAAACATAACACTGTGTGTCAACTATACTGATAAAAAACTTAAAAAAAAATTAAACATATCCCTAACAACAAAAATCCCTAATAACAAAAAAAAGTTATCACAACAACTTTTTTCTTGGAGGTCCTACTATACTGTCATAGGTTTATAGCATGAAATGTTGAAGTAAACATAAAAACTTTGTATCAAGAAAATCCAAGAAGAACTATTTCAATTATAAGTATATTCAGCAAGGTCTCCAGATACAGAAACACATCGACACACAAGACCATAACATATAAACTAGCAATTAACAAAAAAAAACCAAAACAAGGTATCAAGAACATCAAACAACATATTTCTCAGTATTCAGAAATAAAACTAGGGGCACCTGGCTGGCTCAGTTGGTAGAGTATGTGACTCTTGATCTTGGGGTTGTGAGTTTGAGTCCCACGTTGGGTATAGAGATTACTTAAAAAGAAAAAAAAAAAAAAACTTAAAAATGAAAGACCTCTGCTCTGAAAAGTACAAAACATTAAAAGAAGTTAATGACTTCCGTGTATGGATTAGGCTCATAGATGCAGAGACTCAGTGGTGTATAGATGTCAGTTCTCTCCAGTCTATAGATTCGATACAACTGCAGTGCAAAGAGCCAAGGATAACCAAGACAGTCTTGAAGAACAAAGCTAGACTACTTAAGACAGCAGGTAGCCAGGCCTCTCATACTGCATTAGTAATTAAGGACAATGTGGAATTGGTAAATGAAGGAAAAATGGAACACAGAAACCCATATGTTCATGATTGCCTGATTTATGACATAAGCAACTGTGCAAATGTAGACAGAGTTGTCTTTTCAATAAAAACCGGATTACTTTATCCTATATTGAGGGGAAAAAAATGTCTTGACCCTTATCTCACACCACAGACAAAAATCAATTCCAGATGCTTTACAGATCTAAATGTGAAAAGTCCAACAATAAAGTTTTTGAAGAAAACATAGGCCAACATCTTTGTAAGCTGGGAATAGGTAGATTTTAAAAGTGTTAGGATGCCTGAGTGGCTCAGCTGGTTAAGCATCTGACTTCAGCTCAGGTTATGATCTCATGGTTCACAAATTCAAGCCCCATGTGGGGCTCAGAGCCTGGAGCCTACTTCAGATTCTGTATCTCCCTCTCTCTCTCTGCCCCTCCCATGCCTGTGCTCGGTCTCTCTCACTCTCAAAAATAAATTAAAAACACATTAAAAAGAAAAGTTAAAAAAAAGTGTTAACCGTAAAAGAACAAGTATTAAGATATTTATATTTGTATAGTATATATAAAGCATATTAATAAATTAATAAAGCATATTTATTACTACGTACTTTTGTTTATCTAATGCATCATTAAGAAAGTGAAACGGCAAGCCACAGAGTGAGAGATAACACAATGCATGCTGTAAGAAAAAACTTATGTGCAAAATGCAGAGAAAACTATAATTCAAGTGGAAAAAACTTTCCCAAAGAAAAAGGAATAAAGGTCTGGAACAAATACTTCACAACAGGAATGTTTTGGCTATCCATCCAATGGCCAAAAACATCTTCAATTTAACTAGCCATTTAAAAAATGCAAATTAAGAACATAATGTGATATTACTCTATCCACCAGAATAGGTAAAATGAAAAAGATGAAAAATACCACACATTGGGAAAATGTAGTGTAACTAGAACTCTCATACCCTGCTTACAGGAGTATAAATTAGTACAACCACTCTGGCACACTGTTCATCAATATCTTCTAAAGCTAGGCATATAATCTAGCAGTTTTACTCCTGGGCAGATACCAAACAGAAATGTGTACATGTGTTTACTGAGGGACAAGTACCAAAAGGTTCATTGCAGTAGCATTTGTAACAGCCCCAAACTGGAAATTCTACAAATGCTTCAACAGTAGAATGGTTTAATAAATTGTAGTATATTCACAAAAAAGGAATACGATCAGTAACAAAAATGAGCTACCTATAACTACACGCAAGTTTAAGGATAAATCTTACAAACACAATATTGAAAAGACCACACTTCAAAGAGTACATACTCTGCAATTCCATTTACATAAAGTACAAAAATAGGCAAAATTAATGCAGGCTATCAGGAAGAGTGGGTATTGACTGACAAAGAGCACGGGGGAGGTGCATTTTGGATGCTTGTTCTGTTTCTTGATCTGTGTGCTAATTTCACAGAAATTTCTCGTTTCTGAAAATTCATTCAAATAAAACAAAGGTTTACTACAGCATGACAGTATTTAGAGTTGTAAAAACCACTTGACACTTGAATTTTATGTTCAAGAAATTACAAGTATAGATAACAATTAAACCCAATTTTTCACTTTCTACTGACGTACAAAAGAAGTTAATACTCACGGTAAATTTAGCTCTTTCTTCCATCACCTCATAACCCAATATAGTAGGTGTAGAAGGTCTATCTTCCAAACACACTGTTTCAGGATTTTGTTCCTCACTTTCTCTTGGTCTAGTAGAATACTCAATGGAAGAATCTGCACCTGTAAATTTAGTCCTAATGAGGGGACTGCTACAGACAGATGAAGTACTATCCATTTGATCAGGTACACTTGTCTGTTTAAAATTACCCATATTTGAGTCCTCTAACTGGCCTTTGGAAGAGTTTGAACTTGTTGAGATACTCCCAAAAGAAGAACTTCTTTGGTTTCTGTTGGTTGTAAAAGTGGAAGCAGAGTTCCCTATGGGCATAGGAACTGGGACATAAGGAGTTGCCATCTTCTTTTAGCTTTTGCAACAAACCTATACGCTGCTGAGTCCAAACATTTAGAGGATAACTAATATGAAATCCATTATTTTCTTCTTGGGAATTCACTATCTAAAAATGAGAAGAACATATTGAAGGTTAGTCTTTAATTTGGAATGTTATCCCCCAAACCCCCAGAATGTTCACATTCATTTCTTTTGATTTTGTGACACTCGGTTACTTTATGTGGAATGAAAACATGCCCCAAACCTCTTTCTTTAATCCCAAACTATCATCTCTAAGGACTCTCATTTGCAAGGTAAAGAGAGTAAAACTACTCCAGTCTTTTTCTTGACTTTCATACTACAGGTTCTTTTTAATCTCTACTTCATTTCCTTGTGATAGATTTCTGTAATGTTCATTTTAACGTGATTTCACCTACATAGAAGAGTTGGAAACAGGACGAGTGGTAAAGCCCTTTCTGAAACTTTATTGTCTGCTTACGGTCCTGACAGTTCTACATACAAGGAGGGAAGGAGGGAAGAAAAGAGAGGGAGGAGAGTTATTCATAATTCCGTTTGATTTAATTAGCAAAACTCTAAACAATTACCCTGACTAATAACAGTGAACCAGAAGCTTAGATGTTACAAAGCAAACATCAACTGCTCTTAAAATTTTAGTTTACTAAATACAGGATGAAATGTACTGGAAAAACTCCTGGTCAATTTAAACTAATCAAATAAAACCCAATGAACATTAAACTTATATCCTAAAATATGAAAAGGTTGAAAGTGAAAATGTTCTTCAGTCTCCAGATCATCAGTAATCCTGCTATGCTAAAAACTGAGGGTAGTCAACAAATCTTTACAACTCATACTCAATAATCTGTTGTCAAAAGGACCAATTTATCTTGTCTCAGAATAATCTCATACAATGAAGAAAAGGTTTACCACTAAGTTGTTAAATAATAAACTAAGAAACTGTAATAACTACAGACCTGTGAAATGGCACATAACAAAGGGTCTGCCTATCTTAACTACATCTATTCAACTCTACTAGTGAGAAAGGTAGGAATGGAGCTGCTTGGGCTTGGAAAAGATGCTGATGTAAGATTTTTAATCCAGCACGTGGCTCTGGGCAACCTTCCTCATCATCAAAGTTTCAAGAAACTCGAGTTGCTGATTCACTGCTCCTCGGTTCTGCCTGATGCTCCCCCCACACTCCCAAGAAGTAAATAAAAGTCTGAAATCTTATCCTTTTCAAAGCCCGTGGGATAGCCCTGCCCCTTGCTACTCAACTAACTACCTGAGGCCACAGGGCTGGGGGAAGGACGCGCGTATCGACACAATCACTGACATGCAAAGAAGTGAGCGCTACCCAAACTTTAAGAAAACGTACTGGGCTCATTAATAGCGTGTTCACTTTTGCCTTGGCATGGAGATGCTCCGAAGCCTGACATCTTAGTCCTACGCTGGAAAAACCTTAGGCAGGTGAGGTGGCCCGAGCCTGAGCAACGAGGTAGGAGAGAGAAGTGGGTGGCGAGAGGAAAAGTGGAGAACCCAGGGGCAGCTCGACCTCAGGAGTGCCTTGTCAGGGTGAGCAGGCCACGGGATTTCGGCTCATTGGGTGGGAAGACCCACCGCTCTCCGGGGCTCCCAGGGGCCCCAAGACGGTCCCAACTCCGCCGCCCCGCGCGAGGCCAGCGCCTCCAGACGCGCGGCAGAGTCGGCGGTGGCCTGAGGGTGGCCCGAAGGTTCCTGCGGGGCCCGTCCACCCTCCGGTGGAGTCCGCCAGACGCCCGCCAGCCAAGGGGGCGCAGGTGTCACTCGAAAGAGCGCCCGGGAAAGCGCCCGCCGCCTCGTCCCTACCTCAGCCCCCTCCGCGATCCCGTAGAGCGCGCTTCCCCGTGACGGTTAAATCCGACCCTCCTTAACCGCAGCTTTTCGTCTCCACCCACCGGACCAAGAAGCCTCACGTGACCTTCCGTCCCCCAAAGCAGCCGCTCACTGCCTCAGCCCGGCTTTACCCGGCTGCCGCGGAGCCCAGGATCCCTGCGAGGTGGAGGGAGGGGCCAATCCGGGCCGCCTCTCCAGGAAGTGACGTCACGCAAAGAGCTTTTTTTTTTTTTTTTTTTCTCCCTCCTCCTCAGCCCCCAACCCCCGGAGGCACTAATTCGAATTGTGCGTGCGGCTAGGGCTCTTTGGCAGCTGGGTTGGACCTAGTGTTGTGGTAAGAATTCTACTTTCTCTTCCCTAGCTTTATTTTTATAAACTAACTTTGAGAAATGGAGGCAAAGACGCCTAGTTTGCCGCACACGGGATCAGATTTCAGTTCCGTGGAGGAACTACAGTCAGCATTGGTCCAGGCTCCTGCTTTGCATCCTGGGACTTGTAGTCATCACTAGCTTGGGCTGGTACTAATAGATTATAAATTGTTTTCTGAAATTAGTGGAGCTAAGATCATCCCTTGATTTCTAAGGTTTTGGAACATTCCCAAGACTGGGAGAAATTGATAGTTGTAATTTCAAAATGACCATAGGAAGATAATATAGTTTGTGGTGTAATAAGGGTTTTAGGTTGATATTTCCCTTCTTGTGTGAGTGTGACATAAAAAGAGAATTGTATGGAAACAGTAGACTAAAACATGAAGTAGTTTTCAGGATAGAGTTGGCAGTCTTGGCCCTGAAGTGCCAGTTATATTCATGGGTTCTGTAAGTGAATAGGGGTATAGAGAGAAAAGAAAAAAATGAACCTTGGAGTAATTCCTTCACCTGTGGATAGGTCTGCAGGTGGTAGCAAAAGTTACTTACGATGAGAAAAACCTGACAGTCCAATATCAAGGAAGCCAAGACAAATTAAACTTTCAAGAAGCAAAGGTGTACAAATACCACAGTTAAGAGGAGGAAGGATCTAGAAAAGTTTATTGAAACTGTCCAGGAAGAACTTCCTTCACGGATTATTGAAAGGAGCATACAGGATATAGATACCATGTGTTCTTTATCTATTTGGTATTGATAAATGTCTACATTTTACTTACAGAAAACAATCTGAACATCTTTTTATAATATAAAATAATTTATTTTTATTATTTTTTTAATGTTTATTTTTGAGAGAAGAGCAAGCACATGAGCAGGGGAGGGGCAGAGAGAGAGAGAGAGAGAGAGAGAGAGAGAGAGAATCTGAAGCATGCTCCATGCTGTTAGGTCAGAGCCCGATGAGGGGCTAGAACGAGCCGTGAGATCATGACCTGAACTGAAATTGAATGCTTAAACGACTGAGGCACCCAGGCACCCCTAAAATGAAATAGTTTTTTAAATTGAAGGTATAATTTACATAGTATGTTAGCTTCACATGTGCAACATAATTAATTGACATTTGTATATATTGAGAAAATGATCACTACAATCATCTCCATACATAGATCCAAGTTTTTTTTTTCCATGTGAGGAGGATTTTTAAGATTTACTTTCTTGGCAACTTTCTTTTTTTAATTTTTTTTTATTTTTTTAATGTTTATTTATTCTTGAGAGAGAGAGACAGACACAGCATGAATGGGGGAGGGACAGAGAGAGAGACACACAGAGACGCAGAGTTCAAAGCAGGTTCCAGGCCCTGAGCTGTCAGCACCGAGCCTGACGTGGGGTTGGAACTCATGAACCGTGAGATCATGACCTGAGCTGAAGTCGGATGCTTAACCGACTGAGCCACCCAGGTGCCCCTTAGTAACTTTCAAATATGCAATACAGTATTAGTTGTCATAGTTACCATACTGTACATTATATTGTCATGACTTACTTTGTAACTAGAAATTTATACCTTACCTTTTGACTTCCTTTACTCATTTTGCTCATCTCCCCTCCCACCTTTGGCAATCACCAGTCTGTTCTCTGTATCTATGAGCATTTTGTTTGTTTTGTTTTTTAAATTCCATGTGTATTCTGTATGTAAGTGAGATCATATGGTATTTGTCTTTCTTTGACTTATTTCACTTAGCATAATGCCTCCTAGGTCCATCCATGTTGTCACAAATGGCAAGATTTCATTCTTTTTTTATGGCTGCATAGTATCCTGTGCATCTTCTTTATCCATTTATTTGTTGATAGACATTTTAGTTGTTTCCAAATCTTGGCTATTGTAAATAATGCTGCAGTGAACATGGGAGTCCATACTTACTGAGTTAGTATCTTCATTTTCTTTGGATAAATATCCAGAAGTGGATTTGCTGGATTGTACGGTAATTCTATTTTTAATTTTTTTGAGGAAACTCCATATTGTTTTTTTTTTCATTTTTTTAAAAATGTTTATTTAAAGACACTTTCTTTTTTTTAAAGTTTATTTATTTATTGAGAGAGAGAGAGAGAGAGAGACAGGGAAAGACAGGGAAAGACAGGGGCAGAGAGAAGTAGAGAGAGAATCCCAAGCAGGCTTCGCACTGTCACTGCAGAGCCCAATGCGGGCCTGAACTTACAAACCGTGAGATCATGACCAGAACCAAAATCAAAAGTCGGCTGCTTAACTGATTGAGCCACCCAGGTGCCCCTATTTATTTATTTTTGAGAGAGTATGCACACGTGAGCTGGCACAGGAGTAGGGGAGGGGCAGAGAGAGAAGGGAGAGAGGATCCAAAGTGGGCTCTGTGCTGACAGTAGAGGGCCTGATGTGGGACTTGAACTCACATACCATGAGATTGTGACCTGAGCTGAAGTTGGATGCTCAACCAACTGAGCCACCTAGGTGCCCTTATCATGTTTTTTTTTTTTTTTTTTTTTCTTAAGAGAGAGCATGAGTGGGAGAGAAGGGCAGACGGAAAGAGAGAGAATCTCAAGCAGGCTCCATGCTCAACACGGAGTTTGACACGGGGCTCAATCCCACAATCCTGGGATCATGACGGAGCTGAAATCAAGAGTCAGATGCTCAGGACACTTGGGTGGCTCAGTTGGTTAAGTGTAGGATTCTTGTTTTTGGCTCAAGTCATGATCTCATGGTTTTATGAGTTTGAGCCCCACATCAGGCTCTGTGCTGTCAGTGTGCAGCTTACTTGTGTCACCTTTAAGAGGGGATTCTCTCCCTCTTCCTTCCCCTCCCCCAGTCACACTGTCTCTGGCTCTCTCAAAAATAAATAAATAAACTTTAAAAAAAAAAAAAAGAAAAAAGACGCTCAACCAACTGAGCTACCCAGGGGACCCTCCATACTGTTTTCCACAGTGCCTGCACCAATTTACATTCCCACCAACAGGGCATGAGAGTTCCCTTTTCTCCACATCCTCATTGACATTTGCCATTTCTTGTCTTTTTTTTTTTTTTTCAGTAATGCATGAGTATAGTTTAATTTTTTAAAGTAATTTTTATACCCAGTGTAGGACTTGAACTCAGAGCCTCGAGCTTAAGAGTCTCATGCTCTACTGACTGAACCAGCCAGGTGCCCTTATTTCTTGTGTTTTTGATAATAGCCATTCTGGCAAGTGTGAGGTGATATCTCACTGTGGTTTTTCTTTAATTTTTTTTTATTTTTATTTTTAGGTCTTAATCTAAATTCCAGTTAGCATGCAGTGTAATATTAGTTTCAGATATACAATATAGTGATTCATGACTTCCATACAACACCCAGTGCTCATCACAAGTGCACTCCTTAATCCCCATCACCTATTTAACTCATTCCCCCATCCCCCTGCTTTCATTGTGATTTTGCAGTACATTTCTATGAGGATTAGTGACAACTGAGTATTTCTGCATATGCCTGTTGGCCATCTGTATGCCTTATTTGGAAAAATGTCTATTCAGATCCTCTGCCCTGTTTTTAATTGGATTTGTTGTTGTTGTTATTGAGTTGTAGGAGTTCTTTATATATTTTGGATATTAACCACTTAACAAATCCCACATGATTTGCCAATATTTTCTCCCACTCAGTAAATTGCCTCTTCATTTCATTGATAATTTCCTTTGCCGTGCAGAAGGTTTTTAGTTTGATACAGGCCCACTTGTTTATTTTTGCTTTTGTTGCCTTTGCTTTTGAGGCTGGTTACAAAAAAATCATTGCCAAGATTCATGTCAAGGAGCTTACCACTTATGTTTTTGTCTTTTGTTTTTTGGGTTTTTTTTTTTTTTTTTAGTAGTTTTATGGTTTCGGGTTTTACATTCAAGTCTTTAATCCAGTTTGAGTTAATTTTTGTGTATGGTGTAAGATAGTGGTCCAGTTTTATTCTTTTACATGTGGCTGTCAAGTTTTCCCAACACCATTTATTGAAGAGACTATCGTTTCTCCATTGTATATTCTTGGTTTCTTTGTTGTAAATTAATTGATTGTGTAAATATGGTTTTATTTCTGGGCTCCTGAATGTCTTTACTAATCATGAAAGAATGTCCTGTGGTTGTCAGAGTAAAAGTCACATCATCATAGTGCATATGTAATGGTTAGTCTCTGTGCAATATTTTAGTTAAGTTTGGATGACTGTATACAGCACATACAAGCAAATTGATTTCTATACATTTTAGTTTGCAGAGTAACAACAGCCTATTTTCCTTCCCTTTCTTTAATTTTATGTAAAATGTATACATCTAGCAGGATATTTTGAGCCCATTCTAGATACAATTTTATACAATGTCGTATAGATATTTGTAATGATGGGGCAAGAGGTGAGTTTAGGGAGAGAGGGAAGAATGGTAACAACAAAAACAAAAACAAAAAGGAACAGCAGAAAAAAGTATGTGCAATAGGCAAACATCTCTTGAGGTGGCTTCTTAGAGTCTCACATTTCCCCCTTCTCTGGAACTCTCTGCTTCTATAAGGTTGGGCCCCTGGTGGCCATCTTTGTAATATGTTAGTCTTACAATGTGTTGTCATGGTTGATTGTGTCTGAGGAGGACATTTGACCTAAATTGTGTCCAATGGATGCTTTCTCCTAGCAATTAAAAGAAGTAGGAGGAAGATGCAGACTGAAAGTCATAGGAGGTGAAGTCAGATAAAGGAAATTCTATCGTAAGAGGGTCAGTGAAGTCCCACTGCTGAGGTCACTAGAGTTGAGCTGGTTCCCCCCATTCTTGACTTTTACTTGGAGTTCATGAGATACCCTAGTGTACTTTCAATAGATTTGCTTTTTGCTTACACCTGGCCAGAGTTGCTTCTTCTGCTCATACCCAAAAGTACAACTTATAGGGCAAGTTGGAATGAGGCAAACTAAATATGAATTTTAAAAGTGGATAAAATGCAAACAGTTCTTTCTCAGAGATTTATAATAACTAAAATAATATAAAAAAACAACTCCTTTTCAGTTATTGTTTTGGCATAATCTCATGGCTTCCCTAATTCATGAATGTTCTTTTTCATAGGCAGTGTTTCTGTGATTTAATATCCAGGATCTGTAATCTATTTTCTATTTTCTCACTGCCATGAAATTGTAAGGGTCCAGAGAAAGAACCACAAGTGACCTATTCTATTTTTTTATTTTTAATGTTTATTCATTTCTGAAAGAGAGACAGAGCGTGAGTGGGGGAGGGGCAGAAAGAGAGGAAGACACAGAATCTGAAGCAGGCTCCAGGCTCTGAGCTGTCAGCACAGAGCCTGACGTGGGGCTTGAATCCACGGACTGCGAGATCATGACCTGAGCTGAAGTTGGACGCTTAACCGACTGAGCCTCCCAGGCACCCTAACAAGTGATCTATTCTTAAATTAATAGGTGGTGACCAAAGTAGTAACAGGGGAACACAATAGCCAACTTTATTGCGGTTAACCTGTGACTTATGGAATCACCTAAATCTATGGTAGGAATTATATGGCATTTATAATGGCAGAGAGAAGATCCTCTTCAGTACTACTACCATTGATTAATGATTTCTACTCATCATATTATATAAAGAAAAATTTGAAGGCAGATGTGGAAGTCCTACTGGAAATACAACAAAGAGATCACATTCCTTCACAAAATCACGCTTATAATTTTAGAACTGAAAGAGACCATAAAGATAATGGGGATAAGCCTCCATTTTAGAGGTAAGACTACTGAGGAAAACATGCTAAAAGATCTGCCTGTAATCACAGACCCCATGAATCCTGGAGTCTCAAACTGGTAAGCTTCTCATCACACATAATAATAAGACACCCTTTCCTCAACACTTCTACACTCTGTTGGGTCCTAACGTCTTTCAGCCCTCCAGTAGTTTCTTGCCTCTGGTACATTCTCCATTAACGTTTGATGCCTGGGAAGTCTTCCTGGATTTTATGCATGAGGAAGGCCTGCGATGGGCCTTTAACTGTTGGCAGGAATTGGTTAAGTAAAGAAGGAATGTAAGGGACACCAGACAGAGTCGAAGACTTGAGAGAGGACTTAACGCAGTGTAGAGTGTTGTGGGACAGTGAGGAGGAGACCAACGTGATTGGACTGAAAGTCCAAAAGTAGAAAGATGAGCTCATATTCATTCCTCAAGTTGTCTCAAATAGAATCTCATCAGTAAAACCTATCTGATTTCCTCGGATGGAATTAAGTAAGCCTCTCCTCAATGATCCTATTGTATCCTATTGTAGAGGTAATCATCACATTATATTTTGCGTATGTATTTATATGTGCAGCCTAAGGGCCAGGATCATGTATTAGATCTGTGTGCTGACAGTACTTTATATTGTACCTGAATAAGGCAGTTACTTCATGCATAGTCCCCATAATTGCTATATATACATTTTTAAACCTGGCCCACTTATTCACATTTCCTATAAAATCCCTTCAGACATTTGCATTTTCAACTTCTATTTTAGGGAATAAAATCGAATTCTTTGAGTCAGCCTATGAGCCCCTTCGTGAACTGACTTCTATCTACTTTTATAGCCTATTTCCTCCAGTTTAATTAATTAGTTAATCAACAAACCAGCCATTTATTGAGTACCTATCACATGCAGTGAATCTCAAAGTCCAGCCATATCAATTATTTCCCATTCTGAGCTCTTCATTTTCTCTCTTGCTAGCATTTGTTGTTGCTTTTGCCCGGGAATTATCTTACTTCTCTCATCCCATTTCTGAGTCCCATTTCTAGGTGACCACCATTCCAGAAGCTTCTGTGAAACCCCCTCACGCATGGCCTCACACTTCCCCCTGCAAGCTTCTGCTGTGGCCTTACTCCTATTGGATATGATTGTCCCTGTGTGTCTGCCTCCCTGAGTAGAACATGTGCTCCTTGAAGCAGAGACTGTGTCCTTTTCTTCTTCACTGGTTGGCAGAAACTCTGGCATATATGAGGCCAAACTGAATGAAATGAATGAAAATCCAAAGTTTTCTCATTGGATTAGCTTGGTGGTTTAATGTAAAACAAACAAATGCATCCATAGTCTCAGTGGAATTTGATTTCAAAGAAATGACACTTGCTCTGTAAACAAAGTGAAACATTTGGTTAAAGAGAAAGGATTCCTTCATTTGTTCAGAGTAATTTGTAGACTGCTGGATTAGATGATTTCTAAGGTCCACTTAAGGTCTAATGTTTGATAAATTTATGTGTGTCATTTGAAACCTGAAGTAGATAACTGAACGAATATCACAACCTGGTTAACAGTGCTAAGATCTATAAAAGGCATTAGGCTGAGCAAAAATAGAATGAAAAAAAAAAAAGCTAAACTCCTGAATTTAAATAGACCAATGAATCGATATTATTGTACATTTAAGTCTGTATCTTAATTATGTTTGAGATATGCTCCAACTCCTGGTATAAATATGGGGAAGGAATTCTGTTTTCTGAGGTCACAGTGCCAAATTTCAACATCCTAGTGTGTAAGGGATCCTTCTAAAAAAGATAACATCTTCAGGGGAAAAATAAAGCCTTGGAAGAAGTAGGAAGTCTCCTACATCAGCACCAGGATTCCTGCTCATCTTGTAGGTGAGCTTCTTACCATTTCATGGAGGGCTTAAATCATCTAGGTTACCTCTGGTCTTTTGTTTGGATTACTTCTACCTTTTTTTTAATCCATAACATGCAACAATAATATTTTTTCCTATTTCCTATAGTTGTGGAAAATAAAAATTATCATGCTTCTTAAGTGCTTAGTCCAGTGCCTGGCAAACAATAACTATTATTATCTCTTGAGTCAACTAGATAGCTTAAAGATAGACAATATTAATAATAGTGTGTGCAGATATTTGCTGAATGAATGAACAGCAGTTAACTGTGGGCAGAGAATTGCACTATTGATTTTATGTGCAATAATTTATTTAATCCTCACAATAATCCCACAAAACAGGTACTATTATAAGTGATACTTTACAGATTGCATCTCCGAAAGGCTGATGAGCTTGTCCTTTTTATATGGACAATTACTCTCTGAGGGGTTGTCTTGGTTGGCAAGGTTAGGACTCAAGCTTAGTTCTATTTGTCTTCAAAGCCCATGCTCAGATTTCTACCATACCATGCATTCTCTGTCATTGCCTCAGGTAGATCCCAGACCCTCAAAGAGCCACACTTGGCAAGACGTTGGTTGAAAACAAAGTCTTTGGGTTTAGTTTTAGGAGCTCCTTGGGTCTTCATCCCATGTCACACTACGGTAGCTAGCTTAAATAATTTCATTTCTTTTTTCTCTTTGACCATTACCTAGTTCTAGTATAATGTATGCACCCTAGGTTTCACTCCTAAAATAATTGATCTTGATAAACCAATGTTTTCCTGTGCCTGTTCTATCCTCAGCTTCTCTGTTGTTAGTCTGATTTACTCTCTGGCATTATTGATTTTGATGTTTCACTTCTTTCAGAGTCCTTATTGAAAGACTGTGTAAACCAGAGGCATTGGGAAGGAGTTAACCATGCGAAGTATGTGTCTGGAGGGGAAGTGAGGAATGTAGTTGGGAAAAGGTGTATCCCAGGCAGATAAGGTGTTGAGGATTTTATATAGAGACTGCTTAACAATGAGAGACAAAGTTGTTTGAATTGAATTAAAGACTTGTAGACATAAAGTTTTAATTTTTTTAATGTTTATTTATTTTTGAGAGAGAGAGAGAGACAGAAAGAGAGAGAGAGAGCGCACAAGCAGGGGAAGGGCAGAGAGAGAGGGAGACACAGAATCTGAAGCAGGCTCCAGGCTCCAAGCTGTCAGCACAGAGCCCGATGTGGGGCTCGAACTGATGAACCATGAGATCATGACCTGAGCTGAAGTTGGAGGCTTAACCGACTGAGCCACCCAGGTGCCCCTGAAGTTTTAATTTTTATATGGTGTCAAATAGCCTCAACTCTGAGAAGCCAGATACTCATGCTCATTCAGGAAGTATTTGTTGAGTGCCTACCGTACGTGCCAGGTACTGTCCTACGCATACAGGTATTTGTCAGTAACAGTAATATGCAAAGCCACTCTTCTCCTGGAGTTCGCATTCTGGTGAATGTTTATATGGGGACAGACAATAAACAAAACAAGAAATAAGTTTTAAGAATTTAGCTGGGTTCATGTTCTTTGAAGAAAATAAACTAATATGATCAGAGTGGTTGGGCCGGGGCCAGGGAGAAGTGCAGCAATTGTACACTGAGGCATCAAAGCAGACGTCTCTGAGAACGTGTCTTGATTGCTGAGATTTGAATGTCCAGAAGAAAACAGCGTTGAACCAACTGGGTGGCAGAGCATTCCAGGAAAGCTGCCTCACATGATCAGTTGGAGGAAAAAGGAAACCAGTTAGCAAAACTACTTCCTTTTCCTTCTTCTAAGAGCTCCGATTCCAGGAAATAAGATGTCATTTGTTTCTTTAATCACATGTGTGATCCACATGTCTCTGAGACCTTGGATTTTAACATTAGCACCGAAATCTTGCTTATTTTAAGCTCCCTTTTCGTTGTAAGGAATTCTTTCCTACATATCGTTAGAGTCCTCAAGGGGTACCTTCTGTGCTCCAGGGAATCTGTTCTGGTTATTGCTCCCTGTCACCGTTGTTGGATGAGTTGCTGTCACTGCTTTTGCCACTGGCTGAGTCATGCTTGCCTTGACAGCCTCACACCATCCTTTCCACTAAAAGAGATTAATTCAGTGTCTCTTGAGTCAAATTCTTCATACCACGAATGCAAACTGGAGGTCTTCCAGTAATGCTGCCTGTCTGTTGGACTGGGGACCCACGGTGCAGCAGGGTGCCATTTGAAATGGAGAACTCTTCTTTTACTTTTGCTTGGATCCTGAAGTGTTACAGAGTTTGGTGAGCAAGCCCTTTCAGTGTTGTTCCCAAAGTCTCTTTTCCCCAGGGAGAACCATACCATGTGGGTGGCTGTGTGCTCCTGTAATATAGCTTTGTCAATAGTGGACCTTAGTGGTTGCCAGCTATCTGAATCTCTCTGTGTCTGGGAATGCCTGCTTTATGTATCTAAGTGAGAGTTCAGAGTTGACTTCCCACTATAAAATGCTAAACTGCCAGATAGCTGCTTTCTCAGCCTCCCTTGCTCCTAACGTATGGATACATGCTCTAGGCGTTGCTAATCACATGAATCCTTTCCTCTGCCTTCCATGTTGGTGGTCCAAGGTACACAGTCTAATGCTCAGTGGTAGCAGCTTCCTCACAAGACTAGTTTTATGCTTTTTTTTTTTCCTTGGCTGCATTGTCCCCAGGCTTCCTGGATGGTCTGTGAGCTGTCAATCTCTCTTTGAAATTTCTTTATTCTTAAATTGGATGAAGCCACTTTTGGCTGCCTGCCACATAGGGAAGTGAAGAGAAGGGCCAAAAGAAAGGCCGAGAAAAAGGAAAGACGTAACTCCCGTGCTTGGGGAAAATATTCTCTTCTTCTCTTCAACTGGGTATGAACAAGGAGGCACAGAGTCCCGATTGCCATCCACAGTTATCTTGCAACTGCAAGGGAATCACTTTGGGATGATGCATCCCCATATGAGGATGGCAGAATGGAGAGGGGTAAAGCAGCTCGATGATATCACTGAACCTTTGATTTTACTTTATCTAGAGCCTGTTTTACTTCTGATCTTAAAGTTTTCTGAGATAATAAATTTACTTATCGATAAACAAGCTTAAGTTGGGATTTTCAGTTGTTGCTACCTTTAGTACAATGAATGCAAATAATAATGCCTAGCTTTTATTGAGAACTTAACATGTTGTGGGCACTTTGCATTCACTCAGTAAATATTCATTGAGCCCCTACATATGTTAACTCATTTAACTGCTATTACAACCTAAATGTTACAACAGCATAGTGTTGTGTATGCAGGTGGATGTATTGACTTAAATTTAGACAATGCATAGGTATAGGTCTGTATAAATGTATATAGATACAGATATAAGCATGTGTGTGGTATAGATGTGATGATGGTTATGGCTTTGGGTGTAGATAGAGATATACATAAAGATGAAGATATGTAACTAAATGATAAATGAGATTTATCACCTATGGCAGCTAAATCCCAAAGCTGAGGATGCCAGTTGCTAAGTATTCCATGTCCTAAGGGTACCGTGCACAAGTAGCTGGAGTCAGGAATCTTCAGAATTTTCATTGAGTGGTGCTAGTTCAAAGAATTGGTCCAGTCATCAGATTCACTCAGGTGGTATTAGAAGAGGCCTAAAGAGAGAGGATGGTGTGGAGAATGTGGTGTTTGTGAAGAGAGGCTGTTCCTTTCCCATCACAAAAGCTAACAGTTTCATCAACAGTTTTTCAACCTTATCAGGATGGTCAACTCCTTAGCTTAGGATATGCCATGTACCCATGCTTCTCTCATTCAGCTCGTTTCACATTTTAATACCAAGTATAGTTAATATGACTTGTGGGACTAGTAGAAAATATGGCTTATGCTTGCTGAAACATTAATAAGAAAATGTATTGGCACAATTACCAGAAAATCCAGAAGCAGGACAGATTTTAGGTTTAGGGTGATCTGATGACTTAATAATTCTGTTTTGTCTTCTGTGGTATTAGGCAAATTAGCCTCACAACGTAGGATGGCTGCCAATAGTAATCAAGTGTATATATGTTTCCTTGTTTATTCTTGTGGGAAAAAGAACTTCCATCTAAATGTTCTAAGCAAGAGTCCTGAGATTTATTCTGATTGGGCTGTTTAAGTCACGTGATCGACAATACATCAGTGACAGCAGCCAGGGGAATGAAACCTGTTTGCTGGCTTAAGTCTACCTCTGGTAGACCTTGAATTATCTTTACCCCAAGTACATGGATTGGATGAGGGATGGGGTGTTTATCTGAAAAATCTGGATGCTGTTAGGGAGAGAGAATGGAACAGGAATGCTGAAAAATAGTATTTTCTACAAAGAGAGTTAATGACACAGTGAGGGGTGTTCATTGATGGAGATACATGCAAATCCTAGATAAGAGGCCGAAGAACTTAGATTGTGTCCCAGTTAATAGGTAAAGATATATAGCTTTTAGAGAAAGGTTGGGATGGTTTTGAAGAATTCTGTATCAATAAAGATCAGCTTATATTTCCACTGGGATCTGTATTCAATTGTGGAGAGTTCTGTTAGGTGGTGCCTCATACAGACAGGAAGTGCATGTCCCTCTCTAGCCAATCAGAGGGAGAGGCATCAACTTCACTGTGGCTGTTTAGTGATGAGGAACATCTGCCTCTTGACAGCAGTCCAGCTGGAAATGTGAGAAAGTTGATCTCCACCCCAGGTTTTCTCTTCCTTAAAAGTGAAGAAATATACTCTGCGGAACAGAAAAAGATGGGGCACACCGCTTACGTTTATTTCTAAAAGTTGGCTGACTATTTCTACTTGAATGTCCCGCCAGCACTGTAAAGCTACCATTTCTTCAATGTCCCTCCTCCTCCCATCTTGATGTTTCTTCCTCTCTCTACTTTCATTGGTGATGATATTCTTACCTACCAGATCACCCAAAGCAGAAAACTTGAGAATTGTCCCATATTTCCACTTATCCTGTTCTTTACACCCTGTCAGAAGCAGTCCTTTGTTTTCCAAATACTTTTCAAAACTGTTTTCTCTTCCATTACCACTACAAACAAATACCTTCCTTCGGGCATGCACATATATTGCCTTGGACCAATGCAATTAGCCCCAGATTGGTATCCTTGACACAGGACGTTCATTCTCTACTTTTGCTACTAGAGTGAGCCTTCTGGAACACAAATCTGGATGCATTATAATTCACCTACTGAAAATCCTTTATTATTGCTCAGTCACTTAGAAGATAAAATGCAAAACTCTTTAGCCTTGCAAGTGGCACCCAACAACCTTTGTGATCTGGTCCCTGCCTACCACTCTAGCCTTATTCCTCATTTTGTGTTTCTCTGTCTTCAGTCCACATACTGGATGAATTGCTTGTCATACTCTTACGTGTAGTATACTACATATAAATACTCTTTATAACTTCATGTGCACTGTAACATCCATACCCATATGACAATACTGTGATTACTTAATTTTGTTCACATATACTTGAAATATATATTGGTTGATGTATATCCCAATGATGAAGACAGTGATAAGTGAAGATAATGTGAAAACTGGAGGAGAATATCGATATAACTTGAAAATGCATTAATATATAACTTATTTGTTTTAAATTTTTACTCCTTGTTATGCTAAGTGTAATAAGTCTTACAGAGAAAGAGAGATACTGTATGTTTTCACTCTTATGTGGATCCTGAGAAACTTAACACAAGACCATGGGGGAGGGGAAGGGGAAAAAAAGTTACAGAGAGGGAAGGAGGCAAACCATAAGAGACTCTTAAAAACTGAGAATAAACTGAGGGCTGATGGAGGGTGGGAGGGAGGGGAAAGTGGGTGATGGGCATTGAGGAGGGCACCTGTTGGGATGAGCACTGGGTGTTGTATGGAAACCAATTTGCCAATAAATTTCATATTAAAAAATAAATAAATTTTTACTCTTTTCACTAAAACACATTTTTACATAAGCAAAATATTAAGGGTTTTTTTTGTGAGGCAGAAAGAACTCAAAAAAACAAAAAGAACTTTTATGTGTATATCTTTAAACTATAGATCTTCAAGGGCAGAAGCCATGTAGAATATATTCTTGAATTACTAGTACCTGCACAGCATCTGGCATGTACAAGTTGCTAAGTGAAGGTCTGTCCAATGGATGCGTGAATGAATGGATATAAAAATAAAATGTTAAATTGATGCTCTGGATACCAACTATCATGAATTCTATCACAGAATTCTATCACATGAATTCTATCACTATCACAGAAGTGCTCATTTCAAATGGTGAATTTGCATGTGTATTTGTGTATGTGTGTGTTATTACACAAGTACTTACTGCCTGAAGTGACAACAGAAAAAATTAGAAAGCAGGTTCATCACAGAGGAGTTTTTGTTTACTTTGCCCCCTCTTGGCTATTCCAACCATTCCTTTCATCCTGCTGATTCCTACCTTCAGAGTTCAAGTTTGCTGGAAGGGATTAGGAATATACAAACTGCTTGCTAAAAGGTACCTAGTTCCTCATAAGAACTCATGATGTAGTTCTTGAATATTTCTAGGAGTGCAATTTCAGAATGGGAACTTTTTTTGCCAGAGAGTTGAAAAGAGGAGGCCGGATAATGTGTAATGTAGTAGAGGGGGGCAGTCTTTGAGAGAGACTAACGTGGTAATAGTAACGTCCATTTTTTTAGAATCTGCAGTGTGTCTGGCTCTATACTAAACTACTTTATATTGTCTTATTTAATCCTCAAAATAACTCTTCAGATACTGTTCTTATTCTGTTTTTCCAGATGAGGAAATTGAGTGTTCACATTACTATGTCTTTTCTACAAATTATGCCAAAATGAACATTTGTTATGCTCATGGATTTGTGGATCAGGGATTCAAACGGGGATGACTTATCTCCGCTTCACAATGTCTGAGGCCTCAGGTGGAGCACTTGAAGGCTGCGTCTGTCATCACCTGAAGACTCATCTGCTCACACGTCCAGGCATTGATGCTGGTGGATGGTAAGTACTTCCGTGCTATTTTCATGTGGACTAATTTGCAGTTACTAAGAGCATGGCAGATGGATTTTAAAGGTAAGCGTTGAGAGAGGGGAGAGAGAGAAATCACTTCTATGATTAGCCTTGGACGTTATAGCAGTGTTAACTTCTGCCATATTCTGTTTAAGTGACTGTGTGACTATGTAGAATGCCCAGTTTCAAGAGGCGATGAAATTGACTTCTCTTGATAGAGGAGACACAAGGTTCTGAAGCATAAGTATCGATGTAGCCACTTTTGGAAAATACAGTTGACTACACAAAGCCTCAGAGAGTTTAAATAAGTCTCCCAAACAGCTTGTAAATGGAGCAGCTCCAATGGGAGATTAGATTTACTTGTCTCTAACTTTCTGTGCTTGCCACTTGATCACATTGTAGAATGCTACCAGATCATTAAGATCTTAAAAGAACTATACGTAAATAAGCATATATATATACACATATGTATACATGTATACACATATGTATACATATGTGTATACATGTATACATATGTATATATATGTATACATGTATATATACATGTATACATATGTGTATACATGTATATATACATGTATGTATACATGTATATATACATGTATATATACATATATGTATATATGTATACATGTATACATGTATGTATATACATGCTTAAAAGAACTACTTATAAACTATATGTAAATAAGCAAAAATAGTTATATGAACAACTTTAATTCAGAGTTTAGAACCTTTCAGAAGGCCCCCAGGCTTCCAGATTTGCAGATCACCAAGATAATGGTTTGTGCCTATTTTTTGTACCTTTCTAATGTCACCTATTCACTTTTTCCTTTAATGATGTTATTTATGCATGTGTCTTGTAACTTACTCCCTCCACCAACATAAATACCCTGCTTATTTTATTCAGGGTAGGATCTTGTCTAATTTGATTCATCTTTCTACCCTGATAACACCTATTATGAGAAGCTGGCTCACAATAAACTCTCAATAAATGCTTGGCAAATGAATTAAAAATAGCAGTTCATACTAGCATAAAATAGCAGAATAGTGTGACTTTGTTATTGTTGAACTGCTCTGGGATACTTGGATTATGGGTATTGTGAGGACCAGATTAGGTAATTCAAGTGAAAGTGTTTAAAATGTCAAATGTGCTTTGTGATTAAAAGGGTAATGGTGGCTTTGGTCCTGGAACTCTGATAGACCTGTGAGGAAAACATAGAGATGTTTAATTTTTGGTCTTTAACCTGTGGCATGGGTTGGTTTTCTAGGAATAAATGTAAATCATGGTCACAAGGTCAAAACAAATATAGCATTGCATGGTAGGAAAAATCTCCTCAATATGTCACTCTATTATAATTTTAATATAACTCATAACTAATATCATGCTACTTGTAATATTTTATTTTGCTTTTACTCTCAAAAATATGTCTTAGAGATCTTTCCTTGTAAGTACATATAGATTTACCACAGTCTTATATTACTATCCATAGTTCTGTGGTATGGGAACACTGTATTGAAACAATTCCCTATTCATGGACATTGATCCTATTTTTTTGTTTTGTTGAAATTATAATGTTGCATTGACATACTAGTGGATGGCCAGAATTTCTTTTTTCCTTTTAAGTTTATTTTATTTTGAGACAGAGAGAGAGCGAGCACACAAGTAGGGGAGGGGCAGAGAGAGAGGGAGAGAGAGAGAATCCCAAGCAGGCTCCACCCTGTCCCTGCAGAGCCCAACACGGGGCTCGAACTCACAAACTGTGAGATTTTGACCTGAGCTGGAATCAAGAGTCGGACTCTTAACCAACTGAGCCACCCAGGTGCTCCAGAGTCGGAATTTCTAGAGGATGGATTCCTGAAAGTGAATTACTGGATGAAAGGATATACTTTTTAATGTTTAAAATTTTGATAGATATTGGCAAATTATTCTCTAAAATGGCTATGTGGATATACTCCTACCAATATTTCTCTGTATGTTTTTAATGCCGACTTTGATGTGATTGATCTAGGAAAATTATAGTATATTAGGTCAAAGAATCCCCATGTCAATAAATGGAAGGATTTTGAATTAACCTCTGGTTTGAAATTCTTACTCTGCTACTTACTTGTTGTATGATCTTGGGTTAAATTACTTGTTCTTTTTCAGCCTCCATTTTCTTCATCCATAAAATATAGGCAATGATAGCAACCTTCCTGGATTGTTGAAAGAGTAATAAATAAGACAACTACATATGTAAAGTGTGTGGTGAACTTCTACGAGCTAAGTCTTACATAATGTTCAATTATTTTTCCTTTCCTTCATCAAATTTTTATTTAAATCTAATACCTCAAAATATAAGTCCTGTTTGGGCCCTTACATATCTTATTACAAAGTCCAGCTTAAATAACTAAATTTTCAGAAGAATATAATTTCTTCTGAAATTATAGATTAAATTTCAAAAAATATATACTTGGAAAAATGCATTTTGATTTTGCTGACTTTAAAAAGCCATACACCTGGCACTGTAGTTTTTTAAAACTTTCTTTTAATTGCTCTCTTTGGCTATATAATAATAATCATTGCTTCTTGACACATTTGTGCCCTAAAATATGTGCTTTAGTAGTGCTGTGTCATGCTAATCCTGGAGGAAAGCTAGTTTTCCTATTTTTATTTTCAGAGCTGATGTTATACCTTAAGGAAATATTTTTTAAAAGTTGGAGTTTCTACCTATTAATATCAAATGTTCCTAAGAAAAAGATAAAGGACATCAAAACTTCACAATTATACTGTAACCCTTGATTGTGTTCCCAGAAGTTACTTGGGCTGAATAAAATTATTTGGTTTGTAATGAGTTTTAGAAGAAATGAAGAGAATGGAGGTATTGGAAAATGAAGTGTGTCTCTTAATTGAAAAGACTGTTACTTTCCAATCTAAATCAAATTATTATGACAGTGGTTTCAAGCAATTGGAAAGAAGAATTATTCTCTGGAAATAATGAGTTCATTATATAACCTAAAAATATACGTAAAAAAAAAACTTTTTGGTTGTCTTTCTGCTGAAATAAATGAGTTAAAAATGAAAATATTTTTATTGTTCATCTGCAGAATTCATTGTTTTTCAAAATAATGTATAAGCATTAGAAGATAGGTGTCTGATTCCTTTCTGGAATTTTCATTTTTGCTATCATGAGATGTAAACTACCTAAAAAGGAACTGAAACTATACATATGCTATATAGGTATAAATATATTAATTTTTTTTTCCTTTTTAAGTAAAGGAAACCCCCATTGTGGGGCTCAAGCTCACAACCCCAAGATCAAGAGTTACACACTGTACAGACTGAGCTAGCCAGTCTGTATATATCAGTCTGTACTGATATGTGGACCATGCAATTCATTATGAGGCATAGTCCTTAAAACTCTTGGAGTCTTGTGTTGCTTGGGTTTCCACATTTTGGAAATTGAAAAATTATCACATTTGGTAAAACAATGTGATAATACTAATCTGCCTGTCAATATCTAGTCAATATCCATTTTTACCTATCTGTCCATCTGTCACCAACTTACAGTATACATACTCTGCATGTTACTCTTTTTTCTCTTAAATAGGTACTGTCTTCTTTTATTTATATGGGTATATGTATATATATATATATACACACACACACATATACACACACACACACACACATATATATTACTGTGTCAGTTATACTTCTTTTCTTTCCAATTTTTGTATAAGATTCAATAGGTTGAACTTTTAGAATAGAGGCATTTGGGATCAAATAATCATAGAATCACATCAAGCCTGTTCACTCTTAAATAGTTGTAACTGTTTGAAAATCTTTCTTGTTTTGAACTGAAATTTCAGATCATTTCATAATCCTACGGTTCCTTTCCCCTTTTCCCTTCAACTCAGTTCTCTTCTGCAGTCTTTTACACTCCACTTTGAGGCTCTAGACAGGAAATATTTTGTAATATTTGTATGTACAAATATATGTATATATCCCTCTCTGGTTACTTTCTTTTTCTGTACTCTGATTATTAATCTTACTCTCAGATTTTAGTGACAAACAATTCTAAGAGTTATCACCTATGTGCAGACCTATCTATATGCAGAGTGAGGGTAATAAGTAAAATAAATTTGAGATTATCAACCAGTGTGATTTCTCTTAAGTCTAATTCTCATTCTTTCTGTATGCTCTTCTCAAAGATAAACCTTCTAAAAATGAGTGTCACTCAAATTAGTATCTCAAAACCCTTCCCTAACTCTATACTGTGTAAGAGATGACGTGTAAATGCTGTATCAAGTCATTGCAGACCCTTTAATCCATCTTGCCAGCACTATTTTCAACTGTTCTTTCACCAGAAACTTTAGCAAAATAAATCTGCTTATTGCTGTCTGATAGTGTATTGTACAGAGGCCAGGCTGTTTTACTTTAAAAAAAAAATTTTTTTTTAAATGTTTATTTATTTTTGAGAGACAGAGAGAAAGAGAGTGAGTGTGGAGGAGAGGCAGGTAAAGAGGGATACACAGAATCCGAAGCAGGCTCCAAGCTATCAGTACAGAGCCTGACGCGGGCCTCGAACTCATGAACCGCGAGATCATGACCTGAGCTGAAGTTGGAAGCTTAACCAACTGAGCCACCCAGGCACCCCTAGGCTGTTTTACTTCTTGCTTTGCCACCATCTCACTGTTTAGTTTGGGTAATGTGTCTCACTAAAAAAGGACTGGTCGTAGTATCTACTTCATAGGTTATTAGGAGGAGTAAAACTATTCATACATATAAAATCCCGGAAAATTGTGCATGACACGTGAAAAGAATTCAGTATATATTAGAAAAGAATGGCGATATGCCTCATTGAGTTTATTTTCATATACTATTCGTTTTTCCTATAAAATCTTGACTGTTTTGTCTTTAAGCCCTCCCTTCCTTCAAAACACATTTCAGATGTAATCTTTCGCATCCTTCAGTGATGCCTTCCCTTCTGAAACTGTGTCTTTTCTGTGTCATTGATGCAGTGCTTAGTTAGGGTGACCACATTATTATTCGAGTGGGGACTCTTTTAATAGGAAAATGAGTACTTTTGGTAATTACACTGGGACAACTGGCATAAATTGACTGACCTGGGCAAAGGGACAGATGGTTATCCTCTGAATAGTAGAGCCTTAAGTTATCAAATCTGTTATTATCCAATCAAAGCAAACCTTATCTTTATATGCAAATTGTTATGGCAGATCTCCTATTAACTTAATTGTCAGGAAATGAGGTTCATCAAAATGAACCTCACCTGTTTCTGGCCATTCCCAGAGTACTACTTCTCATCTGTTAGGCACAAATACCTCTTCTCTTCAGTCTTCATTTGATCCTCATTCTTCTGCCTTCCTGACCACTGATCCTTATGAGACAGTCACTCTACCTGGTAGTCCTTGCATTGCCCAGCTCCACTGACTCCCCACCTTCCCCTCCTTAATCTCCACACTCATCCTTCTCTAGGCTCTGGATAGGAGGAACTACTCCCACTTGTATTGTTCCTTCCCAAAATGCATGCACCAAGCCTTTCTTGATAACCCACAATACAACTGACACCTATGATAATTCTTGCTTAGGCTTCATTGATCCATCATGGTTGAAAGAAGAGGCATTTAAGTCAGAGAATTCCTAACAACCACTGCCTACACCTATGCACATTCTGGTTGCTCAGAGGCTCATTCTTTGCCTTGCTTTTAGCCTATCTCCGCTGACTCGGGACAGCTCAAACCCTACCATTTGAAACACTCCAGAATTCATAGTCTTTTTCATGTATCAAATGCTCCCACCCAAAAAGAGACAAGTTTCTCTATACACAGGTTTCTCACCCCTCACTCTCCGGAACCCAGCCCTCTTGTTTAATGTCTTTTAGGATGACTGACGATAGGAAAACTCCTCCTGTCTGGGGAAACTCCACCCTGATCCTCAAGGATGTGGTTTGGTTCTATGCTCTTGATAAGGTAATCAATTGTAAGAGACTGACATTGGTATATTTCTATAAAACTGGGATATTTGGCATTATTCATTATTGCCTATTACATAGTATTTGCTACTTTGCTACTTGTATCTTTATAAATACATTCTATAGCCTTAACTAGATTGCGTGTTCCTTGGGAGTAGGTGTGTCCTTTCCCTGGCAAAGTTCCAGACACAGAAATGGTGTTCAATGAAAAGTTTGTGTTAAATGAGTGTGAGGTGAAGAGGTAATAGAAAACACTGCTAACGTATGAAATACCTACTCCTTCCTCATGTATTGTTTCTTCCTTTTGGACAGTAGTTTATGTGTAGAACACCTTTCTATGAATCTCTGGGTTCTCTTGGTAGTGCTGTGTTGTGTACTGGTCTATTCAACCCATTTTTCTGGCCCGTACTGCTTACACTGTAACATAGCTTTCCTTTTGGGCTAAGTTAATCTTATATTCTTAGCATCAAGCACAGAACTCAAACCTGAGTGAAAGGAGAGTTATGAAATGAGATCTACCAGAGATAGGAGTCACAAAATCACCAGTATTAACGCGGGGCTCCTGGTGATTTGTGTTAGGAAGTTCCCTCACCAGCGTTATCTTCTTCTGAACAGACCTTCAGTAGCTTGCTCTGGCAACTATTCAATTGTGTAATACAGAAATATTTCTCTCAAGTATAAATTTTCCTCTTTTCAACTCTAATAGTTCTCACATAATAATATATCTTTGTCAACCAACATTTTCGTGTGTGCTCCATTGGATATCAAACATGACACAAAACAAGGAAAGGTCTTACTCTTTTATCAGTGCAATGTTTTCTTCTATCATTCATGCTGACCTGGTGTCAGCAGCTATTTCACAGACACCATCATCAGTACTTACAGTTAACCACAGAGATGTATTCCCAGATTTTGACCTTTGTTCTAGATACTGAGGACAAAGAAGAAGAAAAAAAATGATACTTCATCTGAACAGAAAATGATGGAAGAGTCAGTAAAGGTAGCACTAAGTAAAAAATTCTGCCATTTATTATAATTTAGTTTTAAGAATGTTTTTTAAAATTACATACTCATTTTAGCTAAGTATATTGAAGTCTTCCAAACAATGGCAGATCTGTTATTTTCATTATTTTAGTCACTGTCATATAATTTTAATGCTGTGCATTTTGATGGGCATTATGTTTTCTACCTGGTTTGTGAAATAAGAGATAAAATCACAAGTTGGTCTTTGGTAGTAGGTTAATGATAGTAGTTATCTTCTACTTTATGCACTGTGCCGTAAACTCTAGGGAATTATTTTGGCAAGATATGGAATTTAGTCTGAGAATTTTTTAACTGAGTATCTGTTGGGGACCATTGAAGGGGACAAATAAATACTGCCTCTCTTCCCCGAGAACAAGGCAGATGGAAGTCCAGATATTATCTTTATTTCACATAAAGCTAATATTTCAAAATGTGGCCTGTATCTACATATATATGTGTTTCTCAATACAGAATTCTGGAATTGGGCCAATTTTCTCACCAAGTCATAAGTGTCTGAATTCAAGCAGCTCCCTGTACACATACCACAAACCAAAGGGCAGGAATCCGAGTCTGGAGCTGAGTGGACTGCCCACTCACTGTAAGCAGGCCCTTGCTGAGAGAATGGAAAGTCTAGAGGAAAGGGCTTTTGTGTCTACTTTCTCCTTCCAGACTCACCAGTCATATAAATCATTTAGGGTATCATGAGCGAGGGGGTAGAGGGAGGTTAGGGGTGATGTGGTTCCCTCTGCATCAAAGGAAACGGTAGGAGTGGGCAATCAGTATCTGTCACTACTAACATTTCTGAGGTTTTTGCATTCAACAATCTGAGTTAATCCATTGGGTTTAACTATTAAATCTTTGGTCAACCAAAGTTATAGTCATACCAGTGGGAAAAAGGGCAGCAGTCTCTCATGGTGACCTTTTCCCCACTTAGAGTCTGCTCTGCAAATACTAGTCACTGTTTTATTGAGTTCCTACTCGGACCACTAGTGGGCAGCACAGATTTTACACCCCAAAGGCGCTAAAAATAAATGATAACAATAGCCAATTATATTAACTCCTCCAAGGCAGCTCTGCATTTAAGACTGAAGTTCACTTGTATGTTACTTTATACCCCAAGTGTATCCAACCACATATCCAAAAGGGCCTATCAGAGGTTCTTCAAAGAGAGCAGATGACAACTCATAAAATATAATCCCCTTCTTATCATCAAATTCCTAGGAAGAAGCTAAAGTTGTAAACTTAATTCCCGTTTCAAGTTGTAGCTGTCGAGTTCTAGCAGGAGAAGTGGATGGCACACTCAAACTGGGTGGTTGAGAAGAGTTTTTATTTTATTAAAAGAAAGTCATTTTTTTAAGAAAGGGAAACAAACCACAAGAGATTCTTAATGATAGAGAACAAACTTAGGGTTAATGGAGGGAGGGAGGGAGGGAGAGAGGGAGGTGGGTGGGAGATGGGCTAGATGGGTGATGGGTATTAAGGAGGGCACTTGTGATGAACAGTGGGTGTTGTATGTAAGTGACGAATCACTGAATTCTACTCCTGAAACCAATATTGCACTCAGTGTGTTAGCTAACTAAAATTAAAATAATAAAGTAAAACATTAGAAACTAAAAAAGACCCCAAACAAACCCTGTATTAAAAGGTACTATTCATATCAGAGCAGATGGGGTGTGGGGAAACTAACAAGGATGGACACTATTCGGGGATTACTGAGAGGGAGTACCTGTCACCACCCTAGGCCTGCGGAGGGGCAAGGAGAGACAGATCCTCAGAATCTGCAGAAAGTAGTTCCATGAAGAGGGCTACCTTAAATAGGAGGATGCAGCCAACCCACAGTGATCCAGGAGGGAAGGAGCCAAGGGAATAAACTCCCTGACCTAATTTTTCTCCTGTCTTCCTGGTGCTTTCCACTGGGAGAATCCAGTCGGGAGTCAGAGGGTAAGGAGCCTGTGCAGCATTTGCAGCACACAGCGTGGAGAGTGATCTGGAGGAGCAGGAAGAAGGCATTCAGCTCATAAATTCAAGTTTAAGAAGAAGTGTGAAGGAAATAAAGTCCAAAATCAAATTCTGTTGCCCTTGTGTTGTAAAATGCCAGAAGAAATTTAAGTCCCAAATCCATTCTTTGTAACTTAATGTTCTACTTAGTCTCAGCTAGAGTAATTTCTCAGTGGTTGGCAAACCTGGGTTTTATTTTAAAAGCTACAGGCTGGGCTGTCTTGTCCTGGAATGGGGGTAGATCTTCCAAGGCCTCAGGAGTTGTATCAGCTTAATGTCAAGTGTTTTCTGAGCTATACTTTCAAAGGGACTAAATGATAAATAGGACACATCAGACTATCACAGCTCTAGGCACACAGGCAGCAGATTTCAAATGAGCCAATGCTCAGTCCCTAGAATAGTTCCACAAGGCAAAGTCATGTTCCCAGAATCAGAACCCAGGGCTTAGTCTAACCCAATATTGTTTGCCAAAGACGACAGTATAGGCTTGGTAATATCTGAGTTTCGAAGGAGTTGAGGCAGAGAAAATATTCTTGATTGAGCCTTGCTATCATGCCAGTCAGTTTATGCCACTTGGTTCCGAATTCATAAACACAAGTGGGAGAAATCAGCAAGAGGTTCATTGTTGCATTGTGCACATATGGGGAAAAATCTACATCTGTGTGCTGCCTCCTCATCCATGTAGTGGCATTTGAGACAACTGCTGTTGGTTTTCAAAGTTTAAAAAGTTTAAATGATGGAAACTCCAGACAGAAAATCTTATTTGAGGAAACCCTCTTTCCCATCCCATTTTCACAGCCTCTCCATTTTGCATTTCTTTTTCGTACAGTTTATCTGTGCCTGACATTGATAATCTAAATCTAGAACCTTACTAGTGTGGTGTAGCATCGGTGAAACTCAGGTGTAACATGTGCTACTTTCAGAATAATAGAAGCATATGTCCTGTCTCCTGTCTGATAGGTCTATGTATAAAACAACTGCTTCTGGTAGTTGAATTTTGCCTCAGCCACACCTCTTAGGAAGTTGCACCTGTGTGGTTCAGGGTCAAGCAGTGGTATCTCACATCTTGAACCTTTCCAGAATCAGCTGTAGATCAGTTCTTTGGTGAAACCCACAGCCCCACATTCCTTTGGTGGCACTGCCCCCAAATGAAGAGCCTCCATAAAATGTGGTCACACCCTAGTGAAAAAAAATTGCTATGGGGCTTAAGGCTTCAAGTCTAATGGCATAATTGTAAACTTTAAGATAGCCTGTTATAAGTTATATGGTCAAGTAAAAAAATTGAAGCTATGTGTTCTGGCTGCCCCAGCAGTCTCTGTCACTCCTGGTGTATGTCAGTCCCCAAATTTTAATTCTCCTTTCTGTTACAAAGATATTTCCTCCCTCAAAAACAAATGCAGTCCTCCTTACCCACCATGGAGTAAATCTTATATCCTGACCTGGACCTGGAGATAATCTTTTTGAGGGGAGTTTGGCTCCCAAGAGAAAGGAGAGACTAAGGAGCTAGGTGACCCATGCTCAGTTTCTCATTCTTTAGCAACCATAAAAATGCACTGCTTAACCTCTTCTGCAGCAAGGAGCATAACTAATTGCCCAAGTTTTTACCCTTCTGGAACCGAACTGCAGTTGTTCTGAAGCCACCTGCAAGCTGCTCCCAGTCAGTGATAGAAGAGCTTGGGAGCTGGTTCCAGCCCATTACTGCAGACTCCATTAATGGGCAGCCTTAGCCCGAGGTCCTGTTGGCCTTGCCAAATCTGTCTTGGAAGGACACGGCAGTCGGAGACTCTTCTTACCAGTTCTCTTTAGCAGATGTCACACTTGCATCTGTGTGAAGACTCTCTTCCTCCTTCCTTGGCTCCCTTTCCCTCAACCTTCAAAGGCATTTCCCCTAATATATGTCTTGCATGTCTAACTGCATTTTGCATCTGCTTCTCAGAAAACCTGAAGTAACGCGCCTTCCAAACTCATCCAGTTGTTAGGTAATTCCACACCTCTGCCCTAGGACTGACTGAGAGGGAAGAGAGACAAAGTGTGAAGCTAGGGATGCCTGGGTGGCTCAGTTGGTTAAGCATCTGACTTTGGTTCAGGTCATGATCTCATCAGTTCCTGAGCTCGAGCCCCCACGTCTGGCTCAGTGCTATCGGGGCAAAGCCTGTTTCAGATCCTCTGTCTCCCTCTCTTTCTGCCCCTCCCCCACTGACACTCTCCCTTCCTCAAAAATAAACATTAAAAAAGGGTGTGAAGCTAATAAATATTCCTCCACCTGGAATATGATGTCAAGATTGGGAAATAAGCTGCAATCCTAACAGTTTTATTAAGAGAAGTTTGGGAGATTAGAGTATATCCAATCTTTTGTCTGCTTCAAATATGTCCACATTAAAATATGTCTTAATAGTTGCCAGGGACCAAATTTTGAGCAGGCCCTTGGTGTGCCTTTATATAGCTTTTCCTTGTGGTGAGAAAGTATAGCTGATTAATTTAACCAGTTGAATAAAAAATCTGTTATTCAATTTTTAAATTTCAGATTTCAAGTAATTGCTATTGTATCTTACAAATGTTATCATCTCCCGATTCTTTCTTTTTAGTGCATTTCTATTTTGTTAAAATTGTCAGTCAGCATCTATTCAGTTGCCCAGCCTAGAAATTTTGATCGATCTCTTTCCTTTGTGGTCCATAGTTAATCAGTCATCAAGTGCTTTAGAATGTACTACTCGAAGATACTCAGTATCTATTCCCTCCTTTCCATTCTTTCTAATACTGCTCTTGTCATCAAATTTGACCCATTTAAATAGCCTTGTTACAATATTTTGGCTTTAGTTTCTTCATTATTCCAATTGATTATTTTTCTAATCTATAAGCCAAATTATATTACTCTCTTGCTTAGAAATTACTTTCCATCACTTATAAGATGAAGTTAAAACTCATTATGATGAAGTAAAAGTCCTTTATAATCTGAATTCAACTTGTCTTGAGAATCATACCAGTAAAACTCGCTCTCTTTCTGTCATCTGTTTTAGTCACACCTTATACTTGCTGGTTGTTTCACTTATCTGTGTAATTGTGAATGTTTTTCTCTAGGATTTGTGTTCTATTTCTTCTTTCTGCTTTCCTTCATCTGTTAACTTCCTCCATATTCTTTAAAGCCTGGCTGAAAATCGTCTCCTCTAAAAGGACCTCTAAGGTTTTCCAGGCAGCGTTAATCATTTCTAATATTTGCTCCTAAAACATAGGAAGCACTCTTCAATTATATTTTAATTTTTTCTCTGTGTGCCTTTGTTCCTTTTGATTATAAATTCCAATAGAGTAAGAAATTATGGTTGTCATATGACAAATATTATTGAATTTAAGTGAAAATTTAAAGATAGCATAGGAAAGGAGTCTAGGAATAACCACCACTAATATGTATTTCTCCTTTAACATATATATTTTTATTCAACAAATAAGAAACATTCTAAACAACATATAACAGATAATATAAATTAAAGTAACAGCCTTGGTACAACCCGATTTTCAATATCGTGACATTTTTAAGATTTTCGTCTTTATCAAAAGGGCTGTAATATGCAGAATTACTTAAATTGTGTTATAGACTCAAGGGTCTCTTCTATCAGTAGCTCCAAAGAAAAGTTTTAGCTTGGGGCGCCTGGGTGGCGCAGTCGGTTAAGCGTCCGACTTCAGCCAGGTCACGATCTCGCGGTCCGTGAGTTCGAGCCCCGCGTCAGGCTCTGGGCTGATGGCTCGGAGCCTGGAGCCTGTTTCCGATTCTGTGTCTCCCTCTCTCTCTGCCCCTCCCCCGTTCATGCTCTGTCTCTCTCTGTCCCAAAAATAAAAAAAAAATTAAAATTAAAAAAAAAAATAAAAAACGTTGAAAAGTTTTAGCTTATTGTGAAGTCATAAGTCCCAAACTGATTGAATATGTTTTATATGCATTATTTCTTCTTGTTTTCTGATTTTTGTTTTATTGTCAACTCTTTTAATCAGAAGTGAGAATGACCAATAAAAACAAAAATAACCTAAATGCAGTTGAGTGTACTTGTCAGTTTTGAACAAAATTGCTAGAACATAATGCTAAAAATGTGTATGTTGCTGATAAACCACAGACATACGTAAGCAACATTAATGAAACATTCATAGTGAGTACAGATTCATTTTAGCAACTTCTTAGCTGTTTTTACTGAAAGAGGGGAGAAGATGTATGACCTCTCTTGGGTCTCAGTTTACTTGGTTGTAAAATAAAGGGTTGGAATAGGCTCATTCATTTATTCAGAATACTGTGTGCCAGATGCTAGTGTTGGAAATATAAAGATGAGCAAGATGGATAGGGTTCTTGTCTTTTAGCAACTTAAACATAGGTGAATTAAAATGTTTTTTCCCTTTAAGGGTTTCATAAACATGACATGATGGTATAAATTAAATGAGATGGATAGTGAGACATTATCCACATTTGCCCCCCCCCCCCCGCCCCCTTTTTGCTTTTTTATTTAGGAGCACATTTTACTGATGTTTATGTGGTAAAAAAAAATTGTCATCGGAAGACAAGTTTTAATGGTTGAATTTCGATAAACATATTGCCACTGTTTTGTGTAGTAATTGGCTCTTGACTTTAAAACAACAGAAAATTGGTCAATGTATTGACCACACATAGACTAGGGGTTAGTCAGACTTAAGCACTTTAATTCCCAAACTGAGTGCCTTATAGAGATTTCACTTTGTACACTGACTCTTACCCAATTCTAGATTGGCATTATTGTCTATGGCCTTGCATGACTTGGTAATGGGGACAGGACATTCTAGATTGGCATTATTGTCTATGGCCTTGCATGACTTGGTAATGGGGACAGGACATTTTTTTATTCCGTTAAGTGTTGTGCAGAGGGGACAACTGGTTTAAAATATGCATTATTTAGCCCACTTAAAATGGACAATGGATGATGAATAACAAGTTCAAAGAAATAAGCAAATATTTACTGTCTTAATAAATCTGTCCCATAAAAGTTTTAGGGATTAGCCAGGATGACATAAAGATACTCAGAGGAAGATAACAATTTTGAATCCATATTATAAGTGATTTTTATTTTTAATTCCTTAAGTATATATTTGTTAATACCATGAGAGATGTTTTCACTGTCAGACTGTGATCATATCCAAAGAACCGGTCTTTAGAATCAGAAAACCTGCCACTGTACTTTAAAAAATATGAACTCAATACATTGCAGCCATATTATATTTCTACTAAGCGAAGAGGTATGCGATAAACACGTCAATGATAAAGCAGGTGCCCTTTAGCTCACTTTTCTATTTGAAGATTGGAAAATTGTAATATTCCATAGTGTAACAGGAATATTTCCATGGTATTAAACTGATATGGATTTTTTTCCCCAAGTAACTTTCTGGCTTTCAGATGAAAAGCCATGCCTGGTAGCTCAGATTATACTATTTATTCTTTAGTGTAAGGAAGATACCTCTTCTATTATTGAGACTAGGAATTGAGGTTTAATGTCTGCCGGGAAGGAGAAAGCTATAACAGAGAAGCAGAAGGGATGGCCTTCTTTTCTGAACATGTGGATTGGGAAATGAGAAGAGAGAAAGATGTGGCAAAGAGGTCAGATTTCCAAAGAGGTCATTTTCCACCTCTAGAGAATAGAACCTAGTGTATGCAGTAGAAGCATCCATATAATAGGGTCTAGTGGAAGCAAGCTCAGAGACTGCAAAACTCAGAGAATCTTATATTCAACCTTATCCAATATGGCAAAGATGAAAGCATAAGTATGATGAAGGGAATTATCTAATAGATGGCATGAGGCAGCATTCTTGTCTCCAAAGGTATGCACAGAGTATGAAGGGATTAAGAAATTTCCTTATCTCCTGGTGAGAGGATGTGGAGGGGCTGATAGTGGGAATGGACCATCAGAGGGCCAAAATTAAAGCAAAGAGGTCTCAGTGAACCACAGATTCACAGATCTAAGATCACAAACTCTCATGATGGATGCCATCATGATGCTTCATCACATCACATAATAGTAGGACTGGTCTGATTTAATTCGGGAATTAAATCAGACCAGTCACATAACAGAAACTAGAAAGGATCCAGAGGACACTGCAGAAATGTAGTATCACCTTTTGCCATAACCCCATGAACCCCTGATAGTCCCAGACACCATATAGGGGTAGAGCCAGGAGAGAGAATACTCCAATTCCCACTGCTACATAATAAATAATTCTAACACTTACTGGTGTAAAACAACTGTTTTATTATGCTCGTAGATTTTATAATCAGAAATTCAAGGATACTCTCTCCAACACATGATGTGTAAAGCCTGTAAAGCCTTATCTAAACACTCAGTGATTGAAAGTAATTTGATTACAGGGGCTGGAATCATTGGGAGGTACATGTCTGGTAGTCAGTGTTGGTTGTTGGCTAAGACCTCATCTGGGACTGCCAGTCAGAATACCTCGACCTGGCCTTGTGAGCTGGTTTTCGAAACATGAGAGCCTTAGAGTAGTTGGACTCCTTAGGTGGTAGGTCAGAGTTCTAACAGCAAGTGTCCCAGTAGTCAAGATGGAGGCTTTATTATTTTTTATGACATAGCTTTGGAAGTCACATAATGTTACTTTGGCCATGGTCTTTTATTTGGAACAATTGCAAGTTCATCTAGATTTGAGGGGGAGGGACCGAGACCCCATTTCTTGATGGGAAATGGCAAGGTTGCATAGCAGAAGAACGAGTGGAGTGGAAGATAATGTTCTGTCAATTTTGGGAGAGTACAGGGAGAATCCATGGAACATACTTATTTGAAAGGGAGTGTTGTTCACTAAAAAGAGACTGGTTAAACCCTAAGTGACAGAGAATATTAATTGGATAGTTTAAATCTCACTGTAACTCATTAGAGTGTAGTTCATAGAAAAGATTAGATTTGTTTTAATTTTCACATATTGTAGTAATAGATATTTATTTTATAATCCCACTATGCTAGTCTAATTGATTTGGGTTTAATTTTGAAACCAATATATTCTCTGTCCATGACATTTTAATAGCTAGCCTATATCTCCAGTGCCTAATCTCAATTTCATCTCCATGAACAAATATTTCTCTCTTGATCTATAGTCAGTGTTTTGAGTGCCTCCAAATGATTGCTATTAAAAAAAAAAATGAGAGACAGAGATCACACAAGCAGGGGAGGGGCAGAGAGAGAGGGAGACATAGAATCCAAAGCAGGCTCCAGGCTCTGAGTTTACAGCTCAGAGCCTGACTCAGAGCTCAAACCCACAAACCACAAGACCATGACCTGAGCCAAAGTTGGACACTTAACCGACTGAACCACCCAAGTGCCCCAATGATTGCCTATTGTTTAAGGTGTTTAAAAGTTCTTCATCTTAAATACTACTGTAGGATGTCTTTTCCAATTCTGAGCAAATTCTTCAGATTAACATTTTTGTTAGCTTTTCAAAATTATGTTTTTCCTTATTAGTTTTCATATCCCAGGTAAATTTTGTATATGCTATCTTGCCTATTTACTAAATTAGACTTTGTAACCATACCCCAGTTTGTTGAAAAAAATATATCCAGTCACAGCAACAGAAACACACAGAACCATACACATATTTATTCGTGTTGGGAAAATACATGGCTATCATGGAGTAACCAGAAGAGGGCATGATGCAAAAAAATTTTTCCTTTTAAGGTTTTAGGATGGAGTGGGGAGTCAGTACTCAAAAGAGAATGCACCCATGTTGCAGATTTGAGCACATTGTTTGAAAGTTAGACCTGATTCTTTCAACTGAAACACTAGGAAAGATGAGAGAGCCAGGAGTGCCCCAGGAAAAAGTTATTGTCTCCTTGTGCCAGTGTGGAAGGGAAGCCAAGAAGCTGTTTGCTTTCTAGTCATTTTGGCTGAACTGAGAGACATTTTAAAGATGGGAAATTTAATTATTTTCCTGTTTAAAAAAAATTGAAGTGGAGTTGACACAAAATGTTACATTGGTTTCATGTATACAACATAGTGATTCAACACATTCCGTAATGATTTAGTTGAAAGGGCCTTAGAAGACTAGGATTTGGTCACAATTTTGCTATTAAATAAGAAGTTATTTCTCTTTTCTGGGTCTTAGTTTCTTCACATTAAATGATGAAAAGATGTGTTAGCTAAAATAATTTCAGTTTTATTCCAGTGTTATGAATCTATTGGTTTCTCTTAGTTTAAGGAGGTGATGAAGAATAGTAAAGAATTTATAGTTTAATTTTGAACAAAATGATTCTCATGTATATCTAGTTTCCACTTGGGCATATAGTGACATTTATGAAGGAATTGTATTAGGAAGTTTTGACTATTCCTTTTCTATATAGCTTTACATAGGTTTTGTAGAATCCTGATGAAATAACAAATATTTTATTTCATTATAAAGGTGAAAAAAATCCTGTAGAATACCACAGCACTTCAAATGGATTCAGAAATACCATAAATGAATAAATCTGAAATTAAATTAAATTATCTTTCAACTTCAGGCATATGAACTAAATTTAATTTTATTGTATATTACAAATGCTTCATTTCTATTCATGTGGAAGAATAGAACGATAAACTAGTGTATATAGTAGAATACTTCGGAGAGAAAATAGTTTAAGTACAGATAACTAAAAAGGTTACTGATAGGTGTGAAAAAAAGACTTTATCTCATTTTTATAATTATCATGAAAGGTAATATATTTGTTTTAGGAAAAGTATCTAAATATTTCACTTTTTTAGATTGAAGATTTTATCTTAAATTGTGACTTAAATATTTTGTAAAATTTGATAGCATTTGAGATTTTATTTAATATTGAATTACTTAAATCATTAGCTGAGCACAGTTGAAGCATACTATTTTGGAACCCACAAAAAACATAATAATCATTTTTATAAGGTGAAGACTAGAATGAATTTGCAGTATTTTTCTTGTGCATAATGGAATTCCATTAGAGGTAGTTTATGTATATTTTTAGCCAGAAATTTTTCCCCCAAACAACATCATATGTAAAACTGTAATTTATGATAGATTTAAAAATTGATTAGAATGTGCTGGTGAGCCCTGAGCCCAATTCCCTTGACCATTTAGTTCTCTTCCTTTTTTCACCCTACAAGCCTTCTTATATTATACACTCTGGAACCCTCGGCATCAGAAGAGTGGTTTGAAAATCACTACCTTATTGTATAAAGTAATTTGTATGTATATGAATGGCAACACTAACTTTTTACAGCATGACTGATTTTGACATAGATAATATTACTTACTGAAATTTCTTTTTCTTTTCTTTCTTTTCTTCTTCTTCTTCTTCTTCTTCTTCTCCTTCTCCTTCTCCTTCTCTTTCTCCTTCTTCTTTTTTAAGTAGGCTCCACGCTGAGTGTGGAGCCCAATGCGGGACTTGTATTCACACACACACACACAAATAATAAATTGTTGTTTCCTAATTAATAGATATTAAATTCTATGTCTGAAGAAGAGTAGCGTATGAAAGAAAGGTAGTTTAGTTTAAAATGGTGTTCCAGATTACCTACAAATAAATAAATGGAGTAGGGAGCTTTGCATATGAGAAATCACTGGTTATCCTCAAACAAATGAAATAATGTGTTGCTACCAAGTTTGTTTAGATTTTACATTAAAATCCTGGCTAGAATCATGTTTGTGAAAAACACAGCGGTACTGATTTATCAAAATAGTAGGAAACATTTTATTTTGGATAACTTTTATTGAATCTTCTCACTTTTGAAAGATTTAAAATGACTGGAGTGTCAGATCTGAATGTTTCTCTGGATGTTAATGAACTGTTCAGATTTACTCAGTTGAGGTTAGCGGTGGCTAGAAATCTCTCCAATACATTTTATGGCATTTATATAATGTGTTTTTCTTTGTAGAATGTTTGTCACTGAGCATCTTCCTGGGAAACAGTCAATAAATTCTTGACTGACAGGACACACAGCTAGTAGGCTAACAGATGTCTTTGTTGGCAGTCTCAATATAGCAAAGGCGGACGTACTTGTCACTATTTACATGCTTTCCTCTCTTCCTCAGTTTTCTGTCACCCTTAGTCATAAACACTGTAGCATCTCCTCTGAGCATATAATCTTAGATTCACCTTACCTTTTTCTCATCTCATATTCCAGTAGTCAGCAAATCAAGAAAAGTTATCATGTCCCTAAGCCCACAAAACCATAACCGTATTTTTCAACCCATATCTTCATGCCCTTGACTCAGAACTGGGTTATCCTTGTAGGAAACTGGGCAAAGGCCTGTTGTTTTTTAGATTAGCTTGTGTTTTTCTAGAAAGGGAGAAGCAGCAGCACCAGCTAACTGTAACAATAATCTTGTCCTTGCTAATGATATCACAGTGGACATCACTATTTGAAAACTTTCAAGGTACTTTGATATTAGAGAAATTACCCAACCCCCTGAGAAGTTCTCATTTTGACACTTCTGTTTGTGAGCCAGTGGTATAATCTCATGTGGTAGGAAACACTAGAAAGAAACCAAGCATGGTCTCTCACTTTAATGACTTTATAAATAGCTTGAGAGGCAGTATTGTATTATGGTTAAGAACAGACTCTAGAGTCAGACTGCCTGAATTCAAATCCCTCTTTTATCACTTACTCGGTGTGCAACCTTGGGCAAGTTACTTTACTTTTCTATCCTTCAGTTTCTCTATATCTTAAATGAGGATTATGAAAATCTCTACCTCATGTAGTTGTGAGAATAAGATTTAATATGGGTAAAATGCTTTTTGCTTGGCACATAGTAAGCACTCTTTGTGTTTGCTATTATCATTAGTTAGTTGGCAGGGAATGTTTTTGTCTCTTCTTGTCTCATTTCTCCATGCTACATACATTTTGGGCTCATTGAGCTGAACTCCAAAAATAACGGAGAAAATGCCTCTCCTAGTATTTGCACCAATTGATATGGTCTTGTGTGTATTGTGTTCGAAAGAGAAAGAGCTGAGAATGATGCCAGTGGTATCTGTTTTCAGTCAGGCCCATGGACTGGATTTGAATGGTCATGTTTAAAGATGGACAGAACTAGTGCTCTAAAAGAAATCTGGGAGATGCCAGGCACAAGTGATGGTCAGCAGCTGAGAGAACTCTCAAGTGAGACTTTGTGAAGAGCAAACAGTTACTTTGAAGTGTTGCAGAACAGCTTTCAAAGACTGACTTCTATTGATTTACCATCACTTATTCCACTTCACTCTAGTCTAGCTGCCTAGTTCAAGTAAATCAATACCCTTTTAACACTGGCCACTTAAACAAACAAACAAAAGAAACCCATTTAGTAGGTGCATGTCCCACATAGGAAAATCTAAGATTGTGTAGCTTTTCAGGCCCAGTGCGCCCACTGCTGCTGCAGTGCTGATCCCCAGTGACAGGATATTTTACTCCTGGGCATAGGTTACTTGGGGTAGCTCCAATGTGGATGGCTTCCCCTGGACCACAGCTGAGTGGCATGGATGCCCTTCTTCCCAGTCCTGGGAGAGTTGAAGAAGGGTTCCATTCTGATGGATGATGGGTAATACCAACTATAGCAAACCTTTTGGTGAGTGGAGCTCAGACCTTTGGATCTTTTTCCTCCACTGCATTCCAGGAACTTCTCTCAGAGCAGAACCAGATCTTACTGGTTCCTGTCTCCCAAGCCTGTCACAATAAGTTTATGTCTCATTGGCTTATTTCTTCCGAGTGCCCAGACAGAGAAGAGGGGCCTCAACCACTCTAACAAATCAGAATACGTAGGTGCTCATTATTCACAGCAATTATCTGGGTATTCTGGGGAGCACTGAATTCGCAAATCAGTGAATTACTGAATCATCATTCCAAGATTAGGTGCCTTTGATCCTCCAACATGTTCATCAACGAGTCAATATATAACCTTGTTTTATTTGTGTTTCTGTTAAAAAAAATTCTAATATATATTGATGACTTATTCACATTAAACTAACATCTAACAGCACTATGACTTCTGCCAGAGGAAGATTATGTAACACACTTATTTTCTCCAAAAGACACTGCACAACCTTCTTGTGCTCAGGAACACTAGACAGTAGTACTTCAGCTCTATGCTTGGAGTATTTAAACAGTTACATTACCAAAAAAAAAAAAAACCAAAAAAAAAAAAAAACCAAAAACAACACAAAAATGTGGAGAAGGGCACTAAATATACTGAAAAGGACACTTGTTTAGGACACTTCTTTATACTATGAGAAATAAAACAAGAAGGCAGAGTGTTGCCTTGTTTGACTGCAGCTGGGAGTTTTTCACCACTCTGTGCATGTCCATGTTTGTGAATTTCCATGAAAGCACCACAGGTACCAATTTTGGGGTTACAAATAAATTTCAGTAAGCAGGCAAATTCACAAATACGAAATTCAAAATACTGAGGATCAACAGTATTCTCCAGGCCGGGTGATGTTGACTGGTACCATGGTTTTTTTTGATTCATGAAATTTTTTGAATCAGAACATGCATACCACCTGAGTCTTGAGCATTAGGATCAGTTTGTATCCTCTTTTACCAAGGGCAGAAAAACTACCTGCAGTAATTTCCATACATAGACCGAAAAAAAAAAATTAAGTCCCAATTCCTACACTTAAATTCTCCCCTCAGAAACATTAACAACTCTTGTCTATAGCATAATGCAAAATTAGGAAAGAGGCTTTTCTCTTTTATCCTGCAGCGCTCTGGCTGGGTTGCCTCTCCAGGCATCAGCTTTCCTCAGATCTCAGTTGTCATACTAGGTGGTGGTGGGGTTGGTCTAGGAGGCTTCTCAAGGTGCCTCACAGGCAGCAACCATGGAGACATAGGGGGCAGAACAGGAAATTGAGCAGATGTTTGGAATAACTGGTTTCTGGACAACTGTCAGGACTTTTTGAAATATCCCCAAATAACTGGGGACATTTTGGGGGTGCCATTTTTTGGGTGATTAGGCTTGTGGAGAGTTATGCCATGATAGTTTAAACTTTGAAAGGAAATATGACCTTGTTTTGTAGGCCTGTGAATTTATGATCGCTTGGATTACAAAATCCTGATTAAAATGCCATGGGAACCTATATAATAGAGTATCCATCATTTATTGAATACCTGTTATATGCCATACACACTAAAAGGTATTTTACATGTTTCTTTTATGTAAAAATGGAATTACTACTCCATTTTATAGATGAGAAAATGTAGGTTAGATCAATTAGTAAATACACTTAATCTAGAATGTTGGAAAACTAGAATTCAAAGTTAGGTCTATCTGGCTTCAAATTCCATACTCTTCCCAGTTCACTACATTTCTTCAAATATTCACATCAAAGGGTGACCAAGTGGAGGTTTACAGTGCAAAGAATTTTTAGAAAGTGGGTAAGACATGGAAGAAAGATAAATGTACAGTTCTGTCTAGTGCCACATGGCAGCCATTAATATACACCAACCTTTAACAATAGTACACATAGGAGATCGATGTTGCAAAAATGATAATACTGATCTTTGGAGAAAACTGGAGCACCTTTTTTTTTTTTTTTAATGTTTATTTATTTATTTTGAGAGAGGGAGAGAGTATCACAAGCAGGCTCCATCCACGCTTAGCACAGAGCCCAATGTGGGGCTCAGTCTTACAACTGTGAGATCATGACCTGAGCTGAAATCAAGAGTTGGACGCTCAACTGACTGATCCCCCCAGGCGCCCCAGGTGCACCTTTTAATAAAGACTGACATTTAAAAAAATAAAAGTTACATCTTATAAATTTACTGAATTTATTTTGTGCCTCATTGAGCTTTAGAAAAATAATTGAAATTTTAATGAATCCAATATACGTACAAAGCTTAAATATCAAGCAGTTTAAAAGTTTATGACAGGGGCGCCTGGGTGGCGCAGTCGGTTGGGCGTCCGACTTCAGCCAGGTCACGATCTCGCGGTCCGTGAGTTCGAGCCCCGCGTCAGGCTCTGGGCTGATGGCTCGGAGCCTGGAGCCTGTTTCCGATTCTGTGTCTCCCTCTCTCTCTGCCCCTCCCCCGTTCATGCTCTGTCTCTCTCTGTCCCAAAAATAAATAAAAACGTGGAAAAAAAAAATTAAAAAAAAAAAAAAGTTTATGACAGGGGCGCCTGGGTGGCTTGGTCGGTTAAGTGTCCGACTTCAGCTCAGGTCATGATCTCACAGTCCGTGAGTTCGAGCCCCGCGTCGGGCTCTGTGCTGACAGCTCAGAGCCTGGAGCCTGTTTCAGATTCTGTGTCTCCCTCTCTCTCTGCCCCTCCCCTGTTCATGCTCTGTCTCTCTCTGTCTCAAAAATAAATGTTAAAAAATTAAAAAAAAAAAGTTTATGACAAAACACACTACTTTTCTACCCCACTTCTGTCTGCCTTAGATCCTACCCTTTAGAGGGAAAGTGAACTGCATGTCCTTCTTTATCTGTCTTCTTTAACTTCCTTCACATATCTAAAGAAGCTGCTTCTACTGCTGGGTTTTAATTTACTGATTTTAGATACACACTGGATTTTGTCACTGTAGTCAAGAATTTACCTTACCTATATTAAGTTTTCCCATTCCCACTGCTTCTCCATGTAGTTTTATCATGTTTTCAGTTTTCACTATCAGTGTTTACAATGTTTTGACTGCTGAACAATGTATGCCCTGTACCACTGTATGGTAAGGACAATGTATGTCCTTTACAGTAATTTGTTGACATCTTTATTTGCTGTCTCTACTCTTCTGTTCTCTTTGTTCCTGTGGAATTGTGTCTTTTCATTCATTACTGTCAATTTTGAGGAGTTTGGGAATAGATATAAAATCGTGTTGAAGTGGAATTCCCATATTATTACCCCCTTTATAGAAACTATTGGATTGGAAATGTGATTTACAGACCTTTATAGGCAGGTGTGAGTCACAACTGGAGCTTCTCTCTGTCCTTAAGAAATGATTGACCAAGGGGCGTCTGGGTGGCTCAGTCGGTTGAGTGTCTGACTTCGCCTCAGGTCATGATCTCGCAATTGATGAGTTTGAGACCCGCATCGGGCTCTGTGCTGACAGCTCAGAGCCTGGAGCCTGCTTCAGATTCTGTGTCTCACTCTCTCTCTTCCCCTCCCCTGCTCATGCTCTGTCTTTCTCTCTATCTCAAAAATAAAGAAACATTAAAAAAAAAAAAAAAAAAAGAAATGATTGACAGATCATATTGCTTCACTCTTTGCAACAGCCCATGATAGCAGTGTACTTTCCTAGACTCTGGAATTTGGCATGTCTTTGGTATCATGGCCCATTTGAAAAATGAAAACTTTTGGGGCATCTGGGTGATTCAGTTGGTTAAACATCTGACTCTTGGTTTTGGCTCAGGTCATGATTTCATGCTTCGTGAGTTCAAGCCCCGCATCGGGCTCTGCACTGACAGCACGGAGCCTGTTTGGGATTCTGTCTCGTGCTGTTGCCTCTCCCCTACTGTCGTGAGCGTGCTCTCTGTCTCTTAAAAAACAAAACAAAACAAAACAAAAAACCTTAAAAAAAATTTGAAAATTTTTTTCCTAATCATTTTGAGTTAATTTGTTTCTTTAAAAAAACCCAACACATTGCTGACCATGCTGTTTATAATAGGAGAATCCAGCTCATTTCCATTTAGTGTAAAAGTTGCTGTATAATTTTTCCATCTTATTTAAGATAACTATTTCTTTAAATATACTGTTTCCTTTTTCTCTTTATTTTTACAGACTTGTTGAAGTTACATTTAATTCCTCTTTTCCTCTTGTTAATTTAGAAATTCTACTGTGTGTTTTATATCATAATTTCCATTCCATGATTCTAGTAAGATGTATGTCTTTACTATTATATGAAAACAGGATACTAATGATCTTCTCTCCCATGCTTTATTTCACCACTGCTTTCTTTCCAGTACAATGATAAATTTGAAATGCTTTTATCTTTTCTCTCCCTATAATACCTACATTTTGCTGAAAAAGTTTATGACTTTTAAGGCAGCTATTAAGTTTTCTTTTTAAAATATCCCTTCGGCATGGAGCCTGCTTGGAATTCTCCCTCTCCCTCTCTCTCTGTCCCTCTCCCACTCACGAGCATAGGTGCACTCGCTGTCTCTCAAAATAAATAAATAATAATATCCTTTATATTACACATTCTCTTTATCCATTTAGATTTAATTATAATGTATTGAAAAGCTCATATCTTCCACTTTTTCCCTCCTCCTTATCTTTATTTGTTTTGACTCCTATGCTTAGTTTCTCAAACATTTTCTTCAGATGTGTCATGTTGGTTATATATTGTCTGAATCCTTGAATATCTGAAATGCTTTTCTTTCACTCTGACAGGTAATTGATATCTTGGCTAACTTTGGGATTCTTGGTTTTCAGTTCTAACTTATCAATTGTCTATAGATATTTTTCTGTTGTTTTCTAGTTTCCAGAGTTGTAGAAGAGAAGTCTGGTGTTAGTCTGGTTCTTTTGCCTTTCGTAGTAACTTGTTCTTACCACATGAGAACTTATAAAATTTTCTCTTTACCTTTTTTATTAGTTTTCTGTGGTTGCTGTAACAAATTACCCCAAACTGTGTGGCTCAAACAACAGAAATTTATTCTTTACGGTTCAGGAGCCTGAGATAAGTACCACTGGGCTGAAATCAAGGTGTCAGCAGTCCCACACTCCCACTGGAGACTCTAGGGGAGATTCCATTTCTTGCCTCTTCCAGTTTCTAAATATGCTACAAATGTTTGCTCTAGCTGTTTAGAGGAACTTCAGAATAGATGAGTAATGGAGAGCATTTAGAGAACATCTTGTTTTCCAGCTTCTGGAGGCTGCCAGCATTTCTGGTCTGAATCTGTATCACTCTAATCTCTGCCTCTGTCCTCTTTCATTTGTGTGTATTATCTACCTCTCTCTTATAAGGACATTTACCATGGCATTGAGGGCCTACCCAAATAATCCAGGGTAGTCTCACCATCTCATGCTCCTAATCACATCTTCAGACTTTAGCATAAAGCAGCATTCATGGATTTCAGCGATTAGGATCTGTTATCCCTACTAAACCATGGAATTCTAGCATCATTGCCAGGTACGCCCTGGCTGTGTCTTCTTTTTTTTTTTCTTTTTTTTTTAACATTTTCTTTATTTTTGAGACAGGGAGAGACAGAACATGAACAGGGGAGGATCAGAGAGAGGGAGACACAGAATCTGAAATAGGCTGCAGGCTCTGAGCTGTCAGCACAGAGCCCAACGCGGGGCTCGAACTCACGGACCGCGAGATCATGACCTGAGCCAAAGTCGGCTGCTTAACCGACTGAGCCACCCAGGCGCCCCTCTGGCTGTGTCTTCTAAAGTCTCCTTGAATCTGAGTAAGGACCTTAAATTGGTAGATTCAAATCTTTACCAAAATGAGATAAATATTCCTTTACAATTTATATAATTTTTCCTTTGTTGCTTTTTTTCTTCTGAAATTTCATGATTTATTTATTAGGTATCCTAAATCATTCATTTTTCTTTTCCCTCATGATTACCCTGTCTTCATATTTTTTCTTTCTTTTTAGATATTTCTTCCTCTGGATCTTCAAAGACATTAATTTGGTTCTCAGTGAGAACCATTCCTTACTTCAATTAAACTATTTAATTTTCAATTAAAAATATTGAGGTTTTTTTTTTTTTTTAATGTCCAGAAATATTTTTCTTAATATAGTGTGATCACAGATGATTTAATTATTATTTTGGGTTGCTGTTTGTCTGATCTAGTAGTGTTGATGTTCTCCTTGTTTTCTTTTTCTTCTTTCTATTTATTGCCATTTATATGATTATATATGTATACCTGTATTTATTTTTGCCTTCCTTCATTGTATTGTTGTTTTGTCACTTTTAATTTCTGTTGGGGTTTAGGTTAAGCCACTGGGATATCTTAGAGAGTCCAAACTCTTATAGAATTGGGAAGTACTCTCTGCTGCCGTGGTCTTCTTTTTTCATATCAGTCAACTAATCATTGATGGTATACTAGATGTTCTAAAATGTTTTTGAAAGTCTGACTTTTAAAACTTTGCCTGTAAGAAATATTGGGTTTGGAGCTGGCAGACAGATGATTTGCTAGTGGATCATCTTCATTCTTTGGAGCCTGTTTTTAAGTGTTATTGACTTTATCAAAGGTCTAGAGTACACACCTTAGCTAGAGTAGCTCTATTCCTATGATACAACCTTTCTTTCTTTCTTTCTTTCCTTCTAAATGTTTATTTATTTTTAAAATTTACATCCAATTTAGTTAGCTTATAGTGCAACAATGATTTCAGGAGTAGATTCCTCAGTGCCCTTTACCCATTTAGCGCACCCCCCCCCCACAACCTCTCCAGTAACCCTCAGTTTGTTCTCCATATTTATGAGTCTCTTCTGTTTTGTCCCCCTCCCTGTTTTTAATATTATTTTTACTTCCCTTCCCTTATGGTCACTGTTTAGTATCTTAAAGTCCTCATATGAGTGAAGTCATATGATATTTGTTTTTCTCTGACTGACTAATTTAGCTTAGCATAATACCCTCTAGTTCCAGCCACATAGTTGCAAATAGCAACATTTCATTCTTTTTAATCGCCGAGTAATACTCCATTGTGTATATATACCATATCTTCTTTATCCATTATGATACGACCTTCCTACGAGGTGTTAGCTGAGTCCCTGAGTTCAGTGAGGTCTATTATGTCTGGTCAGAATTTCTATTTTTCAAGCAGCTTGCAATCACCAAAATATCCATTTTATTTTACAAATTCTTAGAAGTAGTTTACTACCACTCCCTTTTGAGTCTTACTGTGTGCATGCACAGCTTTATAATTTAGCCAAAGTGTTAAGACGATACTTATGTAAATTTGTGAGATCTTTTTCAGTGCGGCTTCCTTGTCTACAGTATCCAGTTCCACAAACTTTAGTCCCTTCAGCAGCTCCGGGTTTTGATCTCTGCCTTGTCAACTCAGTGATACTGCTGTGCTCTGCTTGACTTTATCCCCCTACATTGCAGTCCAGAAATTTTCCTGGGCAGAAATTTAGGGCTATTATGGGGCTTACCTTATGTGTTTCCCCTTTCTCAAAAATCAGAGTTAAGTGCTATCTTTTGACTAAGGTCCAAAAATATTGTTTTATATATTTTGTCCAGTTTTATAGTCATTTGCTATGAGAAGAGTAGTATAGTACCAGTTACTTTATTATATTTGAAATAAGGCCTTCTCTGACTGTGAACTTGATATCCTCATTTGAATATTTCAAAGACATTTTATTTATTTTTAATTTTTATTTTTTTTAGGCTTATTTATTTTGAGAGAGAGATAGAGAGCATGAATGGGAGAGGGGCAGAGGGAGAAGGAGAGAGAGAATCCCAAGTAGGCTCGTGCTCCGTGTGGAGCCTGAAGTGGGGATTCATTCCATGACTGCATGTTCATGACTTGACCTGATATCAAGAGTGGACTCTCAGCCAACTGAGCCACCCACGAGCCCCTCAAAGATAATAAAAAAAATTTTTTTAATGTTTATTTATTTTTGAGAAATAAGCATCCGAAGTCAGATGCTTAACCGACTAAGCCATCCTCAAAGACATTTTAAATACAACATGTCCATAAAAAATTCTTCTCTTTCCAAGAACTGGGGTGCCTGGATGGCACCAATTTTGCCGACTTCGACTCAGGTCATGATCTCACGGTTTGTGAGTTCGAGCCCCGCGTCGGGCTCTGTACTGACAGCTCAGAGCCTGGAGCTGGCTTCAGATTCTGTATCTCCCTCTGTTTCTCTGCCCCCTCCCCTGCTTGCGCGTGCTCTCTCTCTCTCTCTCTCTCTCTCTCAAAAACAAATAAACATTAAAAATTTTTTTAAAAATTTCTTGTCTTCTCTCCCTCAGTCTCGTCAGGTTATACACGTAGAAATGCAGAAGTTACCTTTGATACCTCCCTCTTTCTCACCTCCCATATCCACTGAATCATCAAGATCCCTAAATATCTTTTGAATTTATGCCTCCTCCCATCTCCACTGCTCACCTGATAGACCAAGATATGCTGAAATAGCCTTTGAACTAAGTTATTTAACTATTGCCTCCCCCAATCTGTCTTCTCATTGTAGCCCCATTGATCATGTGTAAAAGCAAACCTGATTATGTTGGTTTCCTCCCCACCTCCTGGTCATAATCTTTCAGTGGATTCTGTATGATGTGAGTAAAACTCCTTAACATGGTTTTATAGTCTCTGTATGATCTATTCCTTACCTACCATTCCTGTTCTGTTGAGAATCTCATTTACCTTATTCTGTTCACTTAGTTAACCTTTTCTCACCCTTTGGCTATCTGTCCAATTCTTTCTTCTTCAGGGAAAACTCCTTGATCTCATTGACTAGGTCAAATTCTTCAGTTAATATGCTCAAATAAATTCATGTACATCAGCTGAATTTTCACATTTGTATGATTTCTTTTGATTTAATGTCCTTATATTTTACTAGAATAAATGTCGTGAAAGGTGTTTTGTTATAATTTTATTGCCCATACCTAGAAATAGAGGTGAATAAAATAACAAAAAGAGGTGAAATAAAGGTGATTAATTAATATTGGTTGGTTGAATAAGTCTGCTCAAAATGAATAACATACATCCATAGGTATAGCAATTCCTGTAACTGTTATCTCTATGAGAATTGTAGGCATAATTTCCATTAGGTTTTAGTAAAACATTCATATCTATATCAGTGACAGAACTATCACATTTTCAAGAACTATTACCAATTTCCAGATTACATGAAAAACCCCTTTTCTGTGAATTCTGCTTATATCAAGTTGTAAATGAATGTTTAACATTTTATTGCTGCTTTTAGAATCTAAATACTAAAGTCCCAAAGGTATGTGTAAAAAGTGTTTATAAAATCATGCAAGTGTTAAGTATACACATAGAAAAGAATAACAGCTGAAGTCCCATTCAAGAATCTTTTATTGGAATTCTATGAACTTATGCTAGTATACCAGGTACTGTTCTTAGTGCTTTATAAGTATTAACTTATTTAATTAGCAGAACATGATGAAATAGGTATTATCATCCACATTTTATAGATGAAGAAATAAAGGTACATATATATATTAAATACTTGTCTAGTGTTCACCAATGGAATCAAGATTCAACTCAGGCTCTTTGGTTTTGAAGAGTTAAATATTTGCTCAGGTTCTCTTTGTATGGCTTCCAACATCTAGCTAGTTACTTGAAAGCCGTAATAATTTGAAAGTAAAGGTTTGGCCCCTCCATATGACAGAGGTGTTTTTATGCTTAGTCCACTCTGGGCATTAAAGATGCATCTTCTTTTTCATCTCAGCAAAGAAGCAGGTGAGAACAGTGTGAAGTTAGAGATGGATACCTTGTGAATACTCTCTATGAGGTCTTTCTTTCACTTCATACTTTCCCTGAAGAAAACAGTGTTAATTATGAAATATTTGTGGGAAGTTGTGAAATGGCCAGAATTTAAGGATTTGAATGAGAGAAGCCAGAAAATTAGTTATAGATACTCAATTTGGTAAATGATCTGTCATAGAATTTGATTTAACAGATCCTTTTAAGAAGTCTGTAGATTTTTATAGGTTTGGCATGATGTCAAAACTTATGAAATATTTGGAAGTCTCAATTCAGCAGTGGCCTCAAAATAGATTCTCTTTAATGAAAGTTAAAAGTTAAACGGCAAAATTGAAATACAGCCTGCTTTAATGTTTCACAAAATTGCCAGATTGCCAGATGATACTTAATTGGAAGCTCAGAAAATAATGATGAGCAACCTAATCAGGAAAAATCTATATGGCCTAAATCTCTAGAGAAGGAGGTTGCACAGACAGTAAACAAATAAACTGGAGACATTTAAAAATGAGTCTGACAGAGAAAACCAAAACCAAAACAGCTCCTCCTAACAAAAACAGGTAGAAAATAACAACAACAACAACAACAGAGAAAATGACTGTTTAAGTTAATATTATCACTACATTATTTTTAAGAAAGTTAGACTTCTTCCAGCCAAGAAGTTTTGAAAAATGAAAAGTGGTTCTGAGTGTTTCTATATAATAGGGTCTCTCTGTATTTTTCAGGGGCTGCTAAAATTCTTTAGTCAATGTCTGTGGCATATTTGCTCTATTTAAGAATTACAGCTTATAAAAAAAGTGTTAGAGTTTGGTACAATCCAGTAATCGCATTGCTGGTATTTACCCCCAAAATACAAAAACACTAATTCAAGGGATACAGACACCCCTGTGTTTATAGCAGCATTATTTAAAATAGCTAAATTATGGAAACAGCCCAAGTGCCCATTGATTGATGAAGGTTAAAGAAGATGTGCTATACATATATACAATGGAATATTATTCAGCCAGAGAGAAATTGAAATCTTGCCATTTGCAGTGACATGGATGGAGCTAGAGAATATAATGCTAAGTGAAATAAGTCAGAGAAAGACAAATACTATATAATTTCACTCATATGTAGAATTTAAGAAACCGAACAATGGGGCACCTGGGTGGCTCAGTCAGTTAAGTGTCTGACTCTCGGTTTCAGCTCAGGTCGTGCTCTCACGGTTCCTGGGTTTGAGCCCTGCATCGGGCTCCACACTGACAGCTCAGGGCCTGCTTCCGATTCTCTCTCCCTCTCTCTGCCCCTCCCCCACTCTCTCTGTCTCTCTCTCTCTCAAAATAAATACATAAACTTAAAAAAAAAGAAAGGAGCAAAGGAAAAAAAATGGAGAGAATGAAAAACCAAGAAATAGACTCTTAATTATAGAGACAAACTCATGGTTATCAGAAGGGAGGTGCATGGGGGGATGGGTAAAATAGGCAATGGGTATTAAGGAGTGCACTTGTGATGAGCACTGGCTGATGTATATGATTTCTGAGTCACTATATTGTATACCTGAAAGTAACACCGTATGTTAACTATACTGGAATTAAAAAAAAAAAAATTAGATCTTGACATACAGTGGGTTCAATTTTGTCAGAACTTGAGAGAGAAGAAAATTCTGGCTGGGGAACTAGAAGTCCTATACTGGAAATTAAGAATTGCATTGTTTTTCTTGTAATAGCCATCTTAACCCCTGGGTACATTTTAATAGAGGCACAGGAGAAATCCAGGGATACTTTAGACCTATGCTGTTCAATACAAGTGGCTATTTAAATTCAGGTTTAAATTAATTAAAATCAGAAATTTAATTCTTCAGTTGCATTAACCATATTTCACATGGTTATTGGCCATTTGTGGCTGGTGGCTACCATCATGGGCAGAACAGACAGATACTGAACATTTCCAGCATCTCAGAAAGTTGTATTGTGGAGTGCTGCTCTTGAATTTTGTATTTGGACCTTTCAGTGCTGTTGTCAGTCAGTCCCCTGTTCAGTCTTTCTTAAGCCCATATGTCCTATTAGTTTTCTTTGTAGACATATATTAAAAGTATCTTTCACTATTCACTTCTTAAGATACAGGTTCCTACAAATCAAAACCATAAGAAGATACCACCTCACACCTGTCAGAATGACTAAAATTAACAACACAATTAACAACAGGTGTTGGTGGGGAGGCAGAGAAAGGGGAACACTTTTGCACTGTTGGTGGGAATGCAAACTGGTGCAGCCACTCTGGAAAACAGTGTGGAGGTTCCTCAAAAAATTAAAAATAGACCTACCCTATGACCCAGCAGTAGCACTGCTAGGAATTCACCCAAGGGATACAGGAGTATTGATGCATAGGGGCACTTGTACCCCAATGTTTATAGCAGCACTCTCAACAATAGCCAAATTGTGGAAAAAGCCTAAATGTCCATCAACTGATGAATGGATAAAGAAATTGTGGTTTATATACACAATGGAGTACTACGTGGCAAGGAGAAAGAATGAAATATGGCCCTTTGTAGCAACGTGGTTGGAACTGGAGAGTGTGATGCTAAGTGAAATAAGCCATACAGAGAAA